>NW_006796998.1:747126-794597 GCF_000442215.2 Lipotes vexillifer | reverse complement strand
AATGCAAGGAAGGACTAAGGGCTTTCTCAGTAGTGTTATAAAGGTATAAAGAGCTATACTGCTGACTCTTAAGTGGGTGCTAGTCTTCAGGGGAGGATGAGAGAGGAATCTCTACTGGAACCAGGTAGAATGGAGGATGGGAACTAAAGAGTGTCAGGAAGGGGAGAATAGGTCCTTTTTCTATCCTAAATGTGGAGCCTCTTGATCCTAAACATGGGGCCAGTGGGAGAATTTACATGATTCAGAGGACCCTGAGAATTGGAGCTGTGAGTCTCTCCTCTGCTTTTGATGACTAGGGAGAATGTATAATTTAATACCATTCATATAGATATTACTAAACACAGTTGCTATGATAATGTTAGTGATAAAATTCAAATGATTAAAATAGGAATATGTAATTCAAATAGAAGTAAAAATATTTTACAATACAATGAAACAGCAAAAGGAACCAGCTTCAAAACTGACATATGTAACAGAAAAATTTTGTTCAAAGGCACTGTAGTGTGTACTTATCATATGGTTTTTGAAATTCTAACTAAATAAATGAACTCATTTAGTGAATAGGAAATATTAAAAGAATACCCAAGTTCAGTTGCAGATACTGCATTTCCCAATTTTTAAAATGTAAGATTTATTAAAACATAATGATATCTTGAGAATGAATAGTCTCTGGTTCAAAAATTGTGTTCCTCTCTACCGTGGAAGATATTAGATCTGAGACCACTGGCAACTTTCAGATCTTCTATGCAATATCATAGTACTATTCAGGTGAAAATTGTTTGGGATTTACTCTATTTGCTGGGAACACACATCTTACCTCTTCATTTAAAACTAGTTGTATTGAGCTTCCCTGGTGGCGCAGTGGTTGAGAGTCCGCCTGCCGATGCAGGGAACAGGGGTTCGTGCCCTGGTCCGGGGAAGATCCCACATGTCACAGAGCGGTTGGGCCCATGAGCTATGGCCGCTGAGCTTGCGCGTCCGGAGCCTGTGCTCCACAACGGGAGAGGCCACAACAATGAGAGGCCCACGTACTGCAAAAAAAACACTAGTTGTATAAATTATTTTTGTAAAATTATTTTTCTGCTGCCTATGCTTAGAATAATTTTATATAAAGAAAGATCATGATGACTTATATATAATGAAATGATGAAAGAAATCTAAAAGTAATTGATCAGACAAAAAAACATTTTCTTCTCCTCTGTCAGAGTAAAATAAACTTTGGGAACTTTGTTTTATATCCACAATCACACTTTTGTAGCATATATGAGACTGACCAACAGATATTGAGTTATGTCCAGAGGTATAAGGAACTAGAAAGTTGAGATGATTTCAGATTTTTTTCTGTAATAGTATGTCACTTGAGGACAGCGTAGAATTAGGCATTGAGGTCCTTATTCACTATACTGGGTGAATTTCTCAGATAGATATTAAACCTTATTCCTTTTTTTGTTTGTAAACATTTGACCCAGATTTCAAGGTCAAAGATTTACTTAATCATTTGTAATGGCCCTTTGTGATATTATTCTATAGAATTCTAAGAAGAGAAAACTTTTAGTATCTCAGCTCTCTAATTGTCTAAAAATAGGCCACTTCATCTTTAAGTTTGGACATTATGAGCTGCCTACATTTCTGTGGCGAGCCTCCCCACCACAGCAACAGCAAAACCTTCTCATTTAAGGAAGATCAACAGCCATACACATTTTTCTTTTATTCAGTCCAATTTAAACTCACTTTTAATATCATTTAAAAGTATATAAGCAAATCCTACATGACATTTTTATTGCTATTGTAATATCTCAAGTTTAACTTTTAGCAGTAAATATAGTCTGGTGCAAATTTAGAGGCAAAAAAAAAGAAACGAGTTTAAGTATATTTTTTATTTATATGATCGTTTAACTTTTGGAGGTGACTATTATCTTTGTAGAAGACACCTGTGCATGTGATGAATCTGAAGTAATTGGATTTTCAGGTGACCTCTAGAGGTTATGTTTTATTTGTTTTTAATAGGCATTACATTTTAGGAAGCCTATGGAAGTTAAAAATTATATTTTTGAAAGGCTTCACATGTAGTTATCATTGGTACATCAATTGAATTTAATTGACCCAGTCTACCAATTTATATTTTTTGAAAAGCCCCAAATTAATTCCAGAGTCCAAAGAACCAAAGGTGATTATTTTGCCTTTGAAGATGAGTTAAATCATTAATACAGATGTTTAGAATCTGTTAGATAAAGGAGAAAAACATGTTAAAAACCAGGACTCTGACATCACATAGACTTTGGGCTTCAATTTCTGCTCTGCATCTTAAGAGTTGGGTATTCAAGGCAAGATAATTTATCCTTTCTAAAACTCAATTCCCTTATCTGTAAAAGAGGGGAGGGTGTAAAAATAGTCTTTACTTCATAGGTTTATTGTAAAAATAACTGTAATAGTACAACTAAAGAGCACAGTAGAGTATTTAGAACATAATCATCACACACTAAATGTTGTTCCCTATTATTATTCTCTTTCTCCAGTCCAGAAATGGATTGGTGGAGATTGATGGAAGGTGAGGGTATCCAGGGGAAAAGGCACTGTAGATTAGTAAGTACTCTAGAAAGGATGAGTAGTCTAAATTTATGAGGACTACCCAGAACTCACACCAGAGGGCACTCTGCCATTATCTTGGCAGTGTAATGAATAATAATGGTTCCCAAACTTTGTAGGTAAACCAAAACAGTTCTACCTGCTTAGGCTGCTTTCTCTGACTCATGATTCCTGTACCTCAGAGATTCATCAGAATTAAGCAGTGATGTCATTTTGAGTTTTCAAGAGTTAGTTAAGGGCTTCCCTGGTGGCGCAGTGGTTGAGAGTCTGCCTGCCGCTGCAGGGGACACGGTTTCGTGACCCGGTCTAGGAGGCTCCCACATGCCGCGGAGCGGCTGGGCCCGTGAGCCATGGCCGCTGGGCCTGCGCGTCCGGAGCCTGTGATCCGCAGCGGGAGAGGTCGCAGCAGTGACAGGCCCGCGTACCGCAAAAAAAAAAAAAAAAAGCCTGCGCGTCCGGAGCCTGTGCTCCGCAAATGGGAGAGGCCACGACAGTGAGAGGCCCGCATAACGCAAGAAAAAAAAAAAAAAAAAAAGTTAGTTAATACAGAAACATGGTAAAATATACAGTCGCCTAAGATGCACAAGGATAATGATTATAATTATTAATAAGGTACCAGAACTATTTAACCTGTTTATAAATGTAGAACAATGATACTTTTTTTGTCTGCTTTGTCTCACTTTTTTGTTACTAATGAAAGCATATACGTGAAAAATCTTGAACACCTTTGAACAAAACAGTGAAATAATTGAAATATTATTGTTACTGACCTACTTTGTGGAAAAGACTCAAAGGAAGCATAGAAATGATAGGAATTGTGGTATTATATATGTGTATTTGAAAGAATTGACTTTTCAATAACCTAATATTCTAAAGAATTTTACTTTGTTTTGTATCCATGAAAATATGGTTTTCTTTTTTTTAAATATTTTTTATTTTTACAAGAGAAATAAACTGACACCAAGCATTGTAAATGGATGACCACAACAAAAGCAACAATGATTGCAATTACCAAACACGAAACACACTCATACTATGTCATAATATTGACATTCAGTCCAGTAATCCTCCACTGTAACAGCTCCTTTACTTTGCAGTGAAAATAGATTTGTATATTTTTTGCCTCTGAGTCCTTGTGGGATTTTTTTTTATTTTATTCAAACAGAAAGTCACAAAAATTATAATCATCCTCATCAGTTGACTCAGTCCCATGTAATTAATTTTTTTTCATCTTGATCTTTTGTTAGCACTTTTATGAATTCATCAGTTTTCCATTAGAGTTCTGAAAATGCTTATTCATTCAGTTCAGCAGTATAGTCAGTTACCAGAAACCTGTACTTGTCAGAGTCTTTTCCATAAATTCCTTGAAGATGAAACCCTTTTATAGGAACATTTTTGCAAAAGTATCAGAGTATACCCAGAACTGTCTGTAAATGACAAAAGACTTAAAAATGACCACGGTTAAATATTTGATGAAAATTCATAATAATGCAATTGACAAGGAAATTTAGTTATTTCTGAGATATACAGAAAATATGGATTTCTGAAATAGTTGCATTTTGCCATTAAGGTTGACCTTTATGTGTTTTAGTAATCCAATCAGCAAAGCTTTTAATTTCTCACTGTTTGGAAGCTGCTTTGGCCAGAATTTGGAGATCCAACAGGGTACAGTCCACTTCATCTTGGCATCTAGTAAAGAATGGTTTAATGACTGGACTCTCACAGCCTGCTCAGGCTGAATCATTAGTACTATGTAAAAACCTTATGATTTACTTAATGTGCTTTCTATACTGCATATTTTGTTAATTTTAACTCATATCATGCCATGACTGTTTTAAGTCATGTCACCTTAAAACTTGCTGGTTTCTGTACATTATCAAGTTAGGATATTTAAAAAATAAATTGTTGAACATATTTGAGTTTTCAGTGCAGTATTCAAATATATTTATTATGTAATAAAATTGGTTATGTGAAGTACTTACATTTGAAATTAAGTATATAAAGATGTATGGAAGTGAATGAGATAGCTGCACCACTGATTTCAACGAAGTTTGATATGGAATACCGCACAATCATATTGCTCAGTATTGTATAGAAGGGATCTAAGTAACTATATTAACTTATTGGGGCCATCTTTCATTCTCTTATTACTTGTGCTACCACGCGTTTTGCCCACTGTGGTCACAGTGCCTGGTAGAGAGAAGTACTCTGAAAAATGTCAAAAGCTCTTTTGCCTGAAATGGTATGTCCTCCTTTCATATAAGGATGCTTTCACAGAATATTATACACAAAATGATTAGCACATCAACCTCTTTATTGACCACCTCCCTCCAAAAAACTCTGCAAATGAGTTTTTATTTCAGGTGTTAATGATTAATATTTTTTTCTGATTCACTTACATTTCTCATTGAAATGTCATCTCAAAATAAATTGAAATCTATCTATATGTATATAATTCATTACATTGAACCTGACACTCAATTTTTTTCTTTTAGATAATAAAAAAATTAATAGCACTGATTTCAAGTTTAAGTATATCCACCATTTTTATTGCCATTTCCATTTATTTACTATTAGAATTTCATATGGGAATTATGGGTATTGGTATAAGGAACATATCTATTGACTGTAAAATACTCTAGTAATTATAGATAGAAGGAAAAGAGACCTTTGGAATATTAGATAAATTTTTTTTTACTTTTTTTCATTTATAATTTGACTTTGCTTGTAGTGGACTTTGCCTTGCAGATTTAAAAAATATATATAGTTGATTTTAATATGTAAAGAACACCTACAGTTACATTAAAACAAGACCAAAACCTAAAAGGAAAATAAAAGAGAACATTTGGGAACAAGCAGTCCATAGAAATAGAAATAAAAATGACTCAAAAGATTAAAACTCTGCTCATTCTTACATATAATACCAAAAAATGCAAAACAAACTGTACTCAAACACATGCTCCCTCTCTCTCTATATATATGTATATATATAGCATGGTACATGATAGTATCTGATATATCTAATCTACCTACTCTGTTTATGTATATAGAAGTATGTATGTATAATCAGAAATATATATACATATATATATAATCAGAGTCCTTAAGAAAGAACAAAGCATCATCTATCTACATAGGCATATAAATAGGTCAGATTAGAAAATAACCCCAGAAATACATGAGAAATAACTCACATTGTTGCCCAGGCTATGGGAAAGCAGAAACACTTGTATACTGCTGGTTTCAGTATGGGCACCTTGAGTAATATAACCACTATGAAAAGTAGTTTGGCAATATTGAACATAATTATAAACATACCTATTCTCTGACCTCCCCAATTTAATTTTTTTAGATTTAGCCTGGAGAGAGATTTTGCACAATAAAATGACATATGTAAAAAGATAGTCATTTCAACATTATTTAAATAACAACAGAATGGAAGCAATCTATATGTCTATCATTGGGGTCTATTTAAATTATAGTACACCAATTAGAAATACAACTTTTTTGAGCTGTCCTGGAAAGTCTCCAGTATTTATTGTAGAGTAAAAAAGAATAACTGTGAACATAAACAAGAGACTAATAGCAGTGATGTGGGGTGACAAATGTGTGACTATGAGAAGGAAACTTTTGGATGTATATCCTTTGGTACCTTTTTATTTTGGAATCAATGACTGTACTATCTATTATGAAAATAAAATTAAAAATAGAAATAAGATGCAGTTAAATTAGTTAGGGTATTCTTACTTCCAGATTATTGTTCTCTGTAGACATAAAATCAACATTGATACCTACATAAAATGATTGCTCTATAAATCATAAATAGAAAGTGTATTAAGGAACCAAGAACATTGGTAAGTAGCATTAGATATATAATTGGTTGACAAGTATGGCGGCAAGAATTAATATGCTGAAATTTCACATCTCTTTGTCTTTGCATAAGCTATTCATTATGCCTAAAATTTCCTTCTTCTGAGTCTTCTGTATTTTTATTTTAGAATCACTATTCATTCTCCACTTCCCAGTTTAAACCTTTATTTTTTTAAATTTTAAAAATTTAAATTTTTTAGAAATTTTAATGTGCTGTTAAAATTTAGGTACCGTTAGCTTGGTTTGTTCTTTCCTAACAACTCTGATTACATATCTATTTTAGAACAGATAATCTTTTACTGTATTTTTGTGTCTTCTATTTTCCCCTAACATACTGAGAACAGGGATTGCACCTTTTTCCTTTTGTCTTCTCAGCATTGGCAATGTCTGACACATAGTAGGAGATCAATAAATGCTTTTGAAATAATTGAACAATAAAGGTAATGCACAAGGTAATCAAAATGGTTGTATGAATATAAACTATTTTAAGGAAAAATATAAGAATGTAAAAGAAAATGTCTTTTTTTACTGACACTGTTATATTTATAACCATTATGAGGTATAGAAGAGTGCTATTAAAGGGGCACATCAGCAACATTAATTTTGAACAGTGTGCTCAGACCTTTACATTATTCTAGTTTTGCAGGTTAGTTAACTGAGGCGAATAAAGGTTAAGTAATTTTTACCAGATAATACAATTAAAAAATTGAACAGTTAATTTGAAAGTAGTCTATATTTTCTCCAAATTCTCTACTCTCAACAATTCACAGTTACTCTAAACCAGGATGATAAAAATGACTAAAGAACAATATAGAATCCAGGAATTACCTAGAAGTAAATCTACAACTATTTATTCTACCAACTGGGAACCATTTGATTAATGAGAAAGTCATGTAGATGGCTGATTAGTACCATATCTTTTGATTATTTTTCGCCATGGCTAAATGTTCTGCTCAACATTCATGGAGGATGTAGGAGAGGAGAAAATGAAACCAAAAAACATGATTTTTTTTTCCAAAATATATTTCCTGAGAGAATGAAAAACTGGCAAGGATAACTATGAGAGTGTGTGGACATTCTAATGAGTTAGTCTTTTTAAGGTAGTAAGATTATCTGGTGACTAACATGTTTTGTATTTGTTTCTATCAAAAGCTAGGTTGGTGAGTTCTTAAAATTCTGTCTTGCAATGTCTCTATTCAGTCGGTGCTCTGAGTGTTAAATGAGGAATTCGGTTTTAGGTCTCAATCCCTAAACTACTTTCCCCTTCTTTATTTCTAGCCTTTAAGTTTTTCTTAGTCATATACGATAAAACTAATATTATTTATTTTGCCTGGGATATTTTACCACTACATTCAGTTAAATTTCTCCCTCATTATTGGTTTATATGTGCTCAAGACTGGTTTTTTTTGATACTTAATATACATCAGTGGAAATGCCATTGCTTATTGTTCAAAAGCAAAAATAATAAAAATAACATATAAAAACAAGAAATGAGGCTCAAACTTGGTTAGAAAAAACACTTTTGTTTATATGTTTAATTAAGTGAATGTATTCAGCCTAATTTTTGTTTCCATAGTTTTAGATTTAATAAAACTGAAAATAGAAAATGAGTGACTACTAAGTGCTAATTCATATGTTTGTCATCTGTGATTATTTTATTTTATGTTCTTTAAAATTGACAAAATCATTATGTACTTTAAATTACAGGAATGATATGGAAATTCAGTGATACTTATTAAATAATTTGATATAATAAAAGGTAGTGTCTCCAGAGACTTACATTTATTACTTTTATACATGACTGACATTTATGATTTTTTGATGCTTGACATATGTTTACTCCAAAAGTCATGAACTCTCCTTTGACCTTGAGAAACAGAGAGAAATTTTTCAGATAAAGGCCGTTTTAGACATTAAAATAGATCACACAAGCATTTATCAGACAGTCAGCCAACACATTCTGTATTCTCAGAAAGGTCCATTTCCTACTGAAAATTATTCTTTTGGTCATACAAATCGATCGGAAGTTAAGATAATGGAAGAAAACCAGTTTCACTATTTATTTCAACAATCTCACCTGAAGTATTATTCTTAAAAATCTAACCACAGATCAAGAACTAGCTAAACCTTGGTTTGACATGTGCAATGACAAGAAAAGGGAGTGGATAAACTTAGGAGGGAGGAAAAGGGAGTGGATAAACTTAGGAGGGAAGCAGAAGAGGAATAATTTCTATTTCCATAGTACATATTTTTGAAGGAGCTCAGGGCAAGTGATGAAAAAGATATGACAATATATAGAAGCTACTTTTCTCTCAGAGACCATATCTAAAAATTAGGAATACAAAATCCTCACTGGCACATTGCGTTGTGTGCTGAGGAATCTTTATAGGCCATTTGTTAACCTAGGATCTGATCCCCACACAATACAATGGTAATGTAAACCTGAGCTTAAGAAGATAACATAATTTCAGCCTGTTAAAGAAGAGCTTGTTTATATTTGTTACTGAATAGATGATTGTAGATATCAAACAACAATACTTATAGTCTACTCTATTGGGTGTATCTAAGAGTAATGTGCATCTACCATTCAGATTATTTTTTCTAACTAGAATTCCTCTCTAAAAAGAACCGGAATTTCTTCTAGTGAAGGCTTGTTTTAGGTCTGAGACAGAAAATATACAAAATAATTACTGGGGCAGCTTTTGTCATGGACAGAAAGAAAGTAAACTACTAAACAAAAGCAGACAAAAGAAACATAATCGGTTATATAAAAAATGAGAATGTCACCAGTAGAGAACACAATTAATTTAAGAATATTGAATACAGGTTAAATTGTCCAAAATGGTATGTAATAAAAAAGAAAGACAATAGAAAAGTCCCAAACACAACTCTTTAAGTTGAGTTGCAGCTAATTGGAGTGTTGATGACTTACTCTAGTATTTGGATATTTAGAAAAAAATTATCAACCATCCATCTTGCATTTCTTGGGCAAACTGTGGTTTAGGTTAACTTGATAGTCATAATTATTAAGGGAAATTTCTCTTTACAGAATTCCAGCTAATGAATGTGGATCGAATGGTATAATTATAAAATCATTATTTTATAGCCTTAATTTTTTAAAAATAATGATCATCAATGGATGAATCTGAAAAAGGAAGAGGTGATAGTAGCCGTTATAATTCAGGAAATCGGCTGCCATCATTTGAACCCACTGAAATCTTTGTATCCCTAAAAGTGATGCAGTCATCCTTTGTCCTTCTAATAATATGCAGTGTAAAGCACCTGGCATCCCTTTGAGGCCTTCTTGCCAAAATACTTTAACCTAATTTTAGCCTTGATAGTGGTTATATTTATGGGAACTACAGAAGATAAAAGACGAAGTTAAATAATACAAAGAGGCAAATTGAAAAATTCAGAATGTGGATTATTCTAGAGGTTAACTAGTTCTGATTCTGTAAAGAATCAGTGGCACAAAAAATGAGAAGGAAAGAGGAAAATGTATGATTAAAAAGGTACGAGTTACAACATCAAATGGGTCCTTGGGTAGATCTTGTTTTGAATAAAAAACTTTAAAAAGATTTTTTGAGAGAAATAGAAAAATTTGATTGTGAACTGCTATCAGGTGATACCAAGGATTTATCCTTAATTTGTCAGGTATGATAATGGTTGTAATAGGAAAGTACATATTATTTAGAAATGCATACTAAAATAGAGTAAAATGACATGATTTCTGGGATTTGTTTAATGTCTCAAGAAGGAGAAAAAAATGTTTTAGCTGAAGCAAAATGCAAATTTTGAATCTGGGTAGTAGATAAGGAGGATTCAGTGTACTGTTCTCTTTTGTGAAGTTGATATTTCAATATTTTTCTAACAAAATAAATTTTAAAGTATTAATATCTACATTTTTAAGAAACATTTTATTTGTAATTAGTTATATGTATGACAAAATCTTGCATTCCTACCTTATAATGTGTAAGAGGTATATAGTTTTTCAAAGTTAATTTGGAGAGGTTCAAAGAATTTTGAAGAACCTGGTCAAAGTATACCACCTAACCTATTGAACCTGGTGCCAATGGCCTGATCTTGAATATAAATTTAACATCTATGATCTGTTTAGATACCATACCCATAAAAATCCAGTTAATATGGCTGTAAAGATTCTAGAGCTATGTGTTTATTTATTTACCTACTTACATATTAATTGATTGATTGATTGATTGATTGATCTGACATCCAGAGTTTTGCTCCTGAGGTCTAAGTCAAACTCTTTATCTGCCATTTTTCTTAGAACAGATTTCCTCTATTGATTACTTCCATATCCTTTTGAAAGCAGAACCCTGAGATATTTTTAACCCTGTTTCAGTTTCCTGTGTGAACTTGAATTTAAAATTATAAATTTCTTTCTTCCTAAAGTGTCATATTCAAATGATACTTAATCACTTTCAAGTGGAAATTGGGGTTATGAGTTGTCAATTTCTCTGTAAAATATCCATTTTTCCATCAGAAGAAAGAATATCTCCAAATACGATATACATTTGGACAAAGTCCATGATAAAATACTGTCAAGAGCTTTCCCTTAAATACCTGTTTTTGAGTGGGTGTCATGTATGAAATTACAAGTAACTACTTTTTATTGGCCAGTAGGTGGCAAAATATAGTGTTAGTGACAGCATCAAAATATAAGTTGTGTTGTGTTCCAAGTTGTGTTGCAATGAAATGCCATTTCTTGAGCAGCAAATGCAAATAAATTGGGGCATTAAGCACCCAAATTCTAAGACAAACATATTGAGAGTAAAACGTAGTTTGTATTTGCAGTTACAACACATGGTCTTTACCACACATCTCTCACTTGAATAGAGCACAGCTGCTTCTGTATTAAGTCATTTTGCAGTACGAAAGAGAAAAATGCAGTGAAAGATGTGTGTGCTGTTATTCCACATTGAAAATGTTTTTCATTGTACACTTCTGAAAGGATTTACCACTTGAGAAATATGTTACGGTAAACCTGGAATATGGAGTGCCGTTGTGCTCTTTTCCTATCATGTTAAAGTAAAACAACATGGGATAAAGCAGTTAAGGAGGGGAAGGCAGGTCCATTAACACACTGACCTCACACCAGTAGTTTGACAGAGCCAGTACGCAGGACTTGAATTTCATAATGTACAATCTACTGAAAGGAAAGTGTAAACAAAACCTCAGAAACAGCAGGAGTGGGAGGATAAAGGTGTATTGCTGCTCCTATAAGCACTCTGTACCCTGTGCTCATGTCAGATCTACACAATGCTCATGAAGGGAGAGTGAAAGTTCACAAAGATGTTAGAGTGCTCAAGGCCATCTAGGGAATGTTAAGACTCAGAGGGACTTAGTGGGCTTAAAAGAAACATCAGCCAATTTTTCCCAAGAACGTTTCATCCTCAGAAAATGTACAGCTGTGTCTTGTTTTAGATAAAGTCATTAAATGGGGCTAAGAAAAGACCTTGAACCAAGAACATACCGTTAAAATGAAGCTTATCTGTAGGTGAAGTAGAATGTTTCTTCACAGTGTGAATGAGAGGGATTTAAAGGACTCTCATCCCCAAATGTCCTTTTCTTTTACACACTTACCCTGACACACAGAGAAAAGATACACTGAAATTGTTGAAGTCTCTTGCACAGCTCATAATTTTTTGTTTTTTTGTAATTTAACCATTTTCTCTTTGCAATTCAGTGCTCTTCTGCCTCAATCTCATCTGATATCCACCTTGTTCTTTTCCTTTGAAATTTATTTCTAAATAGTCTATGGGAATATTTTTAAGATTGTCATATTCTTTAATCTTTTACCTCTACCTTCAGCTTTTCCCTTTCTTCCAAATTAGGACAACCCGAGAAAGTCAAACATGCTACCCAAACTAATCACATAAGATTCCCCACTTTAAGTTAGCCCACCTCCAGTTTCCCCTGCCAAAAACCTGCATTCAAATCATCACTGAAGTCTTTCTTTTTTCACTACAAAGCTTCCTGAACCTCTTGCTTGCCTTTGAATTTCTGACAAATGTAAGTCATTGTGGGCTGACTCCTTTGCTCTAGCAAACTTTGAACTAAAAAAAAAAAAAAAACAACTATTTTTTCTCATTTGGAGTCTTTATTTCTACATGATTTAAAAAGAATCTCAGAAACCTATGCATTTATAGATTAAGAATATTGGACGTAAAGCCAGTTTTTTTTTTCTTCAGGATGACAGGGAAATTAGGGAAGAGAAGAAGTCAGTGAACTTATATAGAATAGGACATAATTTGCATGCCTATAAATAAGAATTATCTTGCATTACTGTTACCTGACATTCACAGAGTTGTAAAATAGCTTTCCTAGGATCTTTATCAGACAATTCTGCAGAGTGTCCTCCAAGATCTCCACAATGCATAGTTTTCCATTGTAACACAATTTTTTCCTATGTACCCTTCAGCTAAACCTGAGTTTTGGGTAAAAAAACTAGATATGTGACAGGAGTTAGTAAGGGGTTATTTACCACATTGTTCATGGTAACTCCCTAACTTTTATTTCTTCCAGATCTCATGCTCTCAAGCTACCTACATATCCAGCAAGTACAAAGATAGTCTTTTTCCCACCTCCCTGTGTGTCCCCTATCACCACCAATGACTTCGCTTGTTCAATCTAAGTTGAAACCCCTCATATTTTTATGAGACGGGACAGATTTTACTAGTTTTATATTTTTTCTGCAAATAACAAAATTAAGAAAGAGTTAGTGTAAATATATTCTGATATATGGAGTGTAGTGCCTGGCTAGACCCCTCATCAGAGAGCTCTAAGTTATACTCTCTTTACTTTAAAATATATGATTGTATTTGTACCCATGGACCCCTCTCAAGGCCAGTGTCTTACTAAACACATTTTCATGGCACAGTGTATGTGTATTTGAAGTAAAACAAAATCCACCCACCCCCCAATTAAAAAGAACAAACTAACAAAAACTAACATGAATTGTGAAGAAATGTGTCTAATATTAGCAAGTACGTACTTTCGGTTTGGCAGTAGATGTTGCAATTATAATTCTGAGTATCAAGATGACACTTCGTCATGGTAAGTCACCCTCCTGTTCTGCCTTAGTTTACTAATTTTTGATATCTATTCTTTAGAGTTTGTCACTGCCTATATGTACAGTCATCTGGTACTTTATTACAACAGATGATAAGTATTTTTAGTCTCCAGTTCTCCATCAGTGATGCACAGACAAATTAGGGAGAGAGAGTTTCAGAATCTGACCAGTACCATCTAGTGATACAAAATTTATTTTTTTCCTTTTTGATGTATCATCTAGTTTAGCTCTCACCCAAGGCATTGAAGAAATAATCTCCATCTTATTGCATTAGATGATTGGCACCTAGATTCCTACCGGCCTAGCAGGTTGCTGAGCAGCTTCATTCTTGCCCACTGCCTGTCTTGTGGACTCCTGGTTTTGTGAAATGAGAGATTTTCTCAATAAGACTGTCGACATTATGGCTTGCTCTCCCACTACATATGTCAGGTTGTAGTGGTGAAGTTATTGGAATCATTTTTCTCTTCTAATACACAAGCTTGTGAGGTCATTAAGAGTTTCATGTAGAAATTTACTGCTGGCTGATCCTCAGTAAGGATCATTATTCAGGAATCATTGCTTGACACAATTTAGTGTTGGATAGTGAGCATATGCAAAACTGAGGTTCATTTTTCAACAAAGGGCCATGTGTTTTAACTTTCATCACAATCATATATAATGCACATTTATTCATAAATTTATTAAATGTTACTATAGCTACTATGTTTAATTTTCTCTCTTGAGTGCTATGAAGGATATGAGGAATATAAAACATTTTTTAATGAGTTTTTAGTAAAATAATGGAGATGTGTTCAAAAATTACTGTAATACAAGGCAGCATATTTTGTACTGTAAGAGTACTATTTCTTACCCCTAAGTACTGTGGGGTTTCAGGAAGAGAAAGATTGTATCTTTAAATAGCACAGGATTTAGGTTGGGTTTCTAAGGGTGGGTGAGATTTTGAGAGACAGATGTTATAAATGGAAAACACTGTTACTAGTTAGACCAGGTAAAGCCCAAGAGATGTCCAGAGAAATGGAAGTTGTTTTGTTGTAGGGTAGGTTATATCTGGGAGGATGATAGGATATTGTGTTTCTAAACAGAGAAAAGGAGATGGGGGAGGAACTGTCAGTGATCTACTGAGGAATTTATATTTTCTTTAACATACGCAATAGGGTGTCACTGAAACATTTTAAGCAAAGAATTGGCATAATGCGTTGCTATTTTAGAAGGGTTGGTCTGTTGGCTATGGGCAAGATGGATTGTAAGGAGTTGGCAGGAGAATAGAGCAAGTGAGTCCAACTTGGGAGAAGGTGTGATAATTTAAGAATATTATTTGTCTTATTTTATCTCTTATTATCTCTCTAATAATACATACATTTTAATATATTACCATTTTTAATCTGCTTATTGAAAAACCAAATCAACAGGTTAATGGAAATCAAAAACAAAAAAATTTGGCATGGCGTACTTTGAAGAAATGTGGTAAAAATTAAAAGGTTGATATGGATGACCACATATTTAGACTTTCATTTATTTATTTATTTATTTATTTATTTATTTATTTATTTATTTATTGAAGTATAGCTGATTTACAATATTTTACAGGTGTCCAATATAATCAATCACAGTTTTTAAAGGTTATACTTTATTTATAGTTATTATAAAATATTTGCTTTATTCCCTGTGTTGTACGATACATCCTTGTAGCTTATTGTATACAACTGTACCTTTTAGTCCCCTGCCCCTATATATCCTCTTTTCCTTTCCCTCTCTGCAGTGCTAGCCACTAGTTTGTTCTCTATATCCATGAGGCTGTTTCTTTTTTGTTAGTCAATGGTTGGTTGCATTTTTTAGAATCCACATGTAAGTGATATCATACAGTATTTGTCTTTGTCTGGCTTACTTCACTTAGCATAATTTGTTGTTGCAAGTCCATCCAGGTTGTTGCAAATGGATAAAATTTCTTTTTTATGGCTGAGTAGTATTCCATTGTGTGTGTGTGTGTGTGTGTGTGTGTGTGTGTGTGTGTGTGTGTATCACATCTCCTTCCATATCTTGGAAATTGTAAATAACGCTGCTATGAACATTGGGGTGCATGTATCTTTTCAAATTAGTGTTTTTGTTGTTTTTCAGGTATATACCCAGGAGTGGAATTGCTGGGTTGTATGGTAATTCTATTTTTAGTTTCTTGAGAAACCTTCATAAAGTTTTCCACAGTGGCTGTTCCGATTTACATTCCATCAACAGTGTATGAGGGTTCCCTTTTTTCCACATCTTCACCAACATTTGTTATTTGTGTTCTTTTTGCTACCCTCTTGTCACCCAAGCTACATGTCCTAGGGATTTCCCTTATGAGGGCTGCCTGCTTCCTTCTGTTGTGGTAGGATGACAGTGTGGCAGTCTGGTAGGCTTGGTTGACCCTTAGCCCATTGGTTGCCAGGTCCTGCCTGTGCAGAGGCTACCACCTACTGGTTGGCAGAGCCTGGTCATGAGGCAGCTGACTGCAGACATCTAGGGGTGTCCAGGGCTAGTTCTGGCTCACTGATGGGTGGAGACAGGGTCTAGAAGACTGGGGCTGTTGCCCACCCATTGGTGGTGAAGCCAGGTCTTGGGATTAGCCAGACTACTGGCAGGCAGAGCTGGTTCCTAGAGGGTTCAGGAATTCCAGAGCAGGTGTCAAATCACTGGTGGGTGGGGCCAGTCCCTGACACAATCAGGTAAGGAGTTTCAGGGCCTCCCAAAGATTGTGTTGGCCTACTAGTGGGCAGGACCATGGCCCAACTGATCCCGGGGCAGTGTCTGGCCTGCTGTCTGTAGGCTGGGCCCACAGGCTGTGAGACTGTGGTTTTCTTGCACCTGGTGTCTGCCTCCCAGTAGGTGAGGCTGGTCCAGAGGCTAGAGTGGGATTCCTGGAGGGCAGGGAAAATTCCTGCCCACTGGTGTGTGGACATGGGTCCAGGTCCTCTGGTAGGCAGTACAGTTTCTAGAGGCATGTCTAGAGGTGGTTGTGAGCTCAGGAAATCTTTAGGCAGCCTATCTCATAATGGGTGGGGCTTGTGTACCCACCCAGTTAGTTGCTTGGCCTGAGGCATCTCAGCACTCCTGTCTATAAGCTCTTAGGTGGGACCAGGTCTTGGCGCTAATGAGCTAATGGATTTCACAATGGCATCTGCCTGCACCAGTGTCCACACAGTAGAAAGAACTCCCAAGAATGGCTGTCATCAGTATATATGTCCCCAGGGTGAGCTGCAGCTGCCCCCGTCCTCCCTGGGAGATTCTCCAAAGCTAGCAGATAGGTCTGGCCTAGGCTCCTATTGCTTTTACCCTGGGTCCTGGAGCATGTGAGATTTTGTGTGCCCCCTTTAAGAGTGAACTTTCTATTTCCCTCAGTCCTTTGAGACTCCAGAAATTAAGCCCCCTGGCTTCAAAGCCAAGTGTTCTGGGAGCTTGTCTTCCCATTGCAGGACCCCTGGGCTGGGGGCCCGACTCAGGTCTCAGAACTCTAACTCATGTGGGATAACCTCTGCAAAATAATTATTCTCCATTTATGGGTTGCCCACCCTGGGGTATGGGGCTTGATTATATTGTGAGTACATCCCTCCTACCTGTGTTGTGGTTCCTTCTTTACATCTTAATTGTAGAGGATCTTTTCTGGTATGTTTCTGTCTTTTTCTTCAAAGGTTGTTCTGCAAACAGCTGTGATTTTGTTGTGCTCGTGAGAGGAGGTGAGCTCAGGATCTTTCTACTCTGCCATCCTGGCCAGTCTCCCACATGTTTTGATTTTAGATGTCAGGGAAAAGTATGGCAAAAATAGAAAAGTTATGTGAAGTGTGCTTAGAAGGCAAAATAATCAATTTTAGACCTGCTGAAATGGAGTATCCTAGGACATCTACTCCAACGTGTGCATCTAGAAATATTATTAGAATCTAGGTAGTGGGAAGCATTAATAATTAATATTTGAATGTCTTCAACATATACTTTAACATTGAATTTATGAGGCTATATTAAATTATTTAGCGACAAAAATTTATACACATTTACACATATATTTTCTTTTAAGCTCCAAATTCAACTCTGCACATTAAACTATTACCTCACTTATTTGAACTACTCAAATAAGAGTTTTTGATAATTTGAAAGAAGCTATGCCATCTGTGATAAACAGAACTTGCCAACTAAATCCATTGGGTAATCAGATTTGTAGATTGGGGAAAGGAATAGTGAACTTCTCAGGAGAACAAATTGTTTTCAAATATTTAAATGTGTTAGAGGAAAGCAGTCATTAAAGTAAAAAAGAATCACATATCTTCTTTAATATATTATAGACTTTCAGAGGTCATGAAGAACATTCTATATGTAGATCTGGCATACCAGTTGAAATACCTTGAGTAATTATATCTGTTGACTGAATAAACAGTTGACATTTTTTTCAAATACTCCTTCTAACATATGTGGTAGTGGTAAAGAGCTAAAGTTGTAAAGGCTGTCCGACATGAGTTGGAGCACTGGCTATGGCATTTACTAGGGAAAAATAACTATTAAGTATAATAATAATAGCTATTTTGTAGATTTATAATATTCAATAATAAATAAAATAATGCATGTGAAGAAAGTAATGAAAATATAGTTTATACTCAGTAAAGTTAAGATGAAACCAACTCTATTTGATAATGCATATTAATAGAAGCTCACTGGTCCCTCCACTCTAGCCTCATTCTACTCCTGAAGAGGAGGTAACTAGATATGGGCTGATTGACTATGCAAGCTATGTGAAATAGAACAATTGTGGTCAGTACTACTCAGTGAAGCTCCCAATATTGAAAGAAGAAGATAGTTGGTGCCCACATGGGGCCAAATTTTGGCATGCTTGCTTTCTTCAATGAGAGACTGGAAAGCAAAGTCAGGTTTAGATATATCTATGCTTTGATATCCATCTCTCCATAAGGACACCTTATGGGGTAGAAGTCTAGGATAGCTCTATTCTAAGTATTCAGGGAAAATATCTACCTCTAGCTATTGCTGTTCTTGAGCTGACTTCTTGATGGCTCGTATGTTCTTCTTGGCCTGATCTTTTATGCTACCAGAATTGCAATTGTTTAGTTGACTTACTGTGGACTGAGGGAAGGAAAGTTTGAAAGAGGTTGCTCTGCCACTATCAGTTTCAGGCTTTAGAACTGATTCTAGTCTGAGTAAAAGCAGTCATCCCAATTGTTCAGTCAAGACATATAAGGCATTGTATTGGCATTTGTGGCCAGATTTCATAGTAATATAGAATTAAAAGGGGGAGAATGGAGAGGTTACCAGGACTTCACTAAACTAGGAATTTGGGATTTTTTAATCTCTTCCTATCTCTATTATATATTTGTATATTTATTGGCTCCCTTTATAATATTTTGTTACTTTAGTTTCTGCCATGATGGATATACAAAACCAGATATACTATCTATAGTAGATATTCATAATTTATCTATAATATTGTGTTTCATAAATATTGTCTTCTCTTTTTAAGTCAATATGCTAAGAATTCTGAAGAATGCCAAAAAGAAATAGATATTGTTCTTATGAAACTTTTAGTGTAATGTGGGAGAAAAGTCAAATAAATAATACAATAAGATGAGGGTAAATATTTTTAAATTTAAGAATGGTGATGACAACTTAAAAATAGGTACCATAGCTCCTTGAAATAGGAGATGAAGAATCCAGTTATACACCCAAAGTTTGAGTTAAAGGCAGTATAGTTAGGTAGAAATATTTAATAACTAGTGGGAATACAAGGCTGAAATTGTGAGAGGTTGCTGTTAAAGTGGAGTAAGCTAAGGAGTATATGGTGCCAAAATAAACAAATCCATGAAAGACAAAATGTAGAGGAATCCTTTTCTTGGATAGGAGTGTAATATATTTTTCCAACAAGTTCTCAAGTTGTTCTTCACATACAATCCTTAAAAAATATTTTAGCATCTACAGTACATCAGGTACTGCGGGATTTTGCAGTAAACAGAATGCAGTTGATCCTCGAACAACTCAGACGTTAGGAGTGCTGACCCTCTGTGCAGCTGAAAATCCAAGTATAAGTTTACAATAGGCCCTTGGTATCTGTGGTTCTGCATCCATGGATTCATCCAACCTTTGATTGTGTAGTATGTATTTATTGAAAAAAATCCACATATAAGTGGACACATGCAGTTCAAATCTGTGTTGTTCAAGGGTCAGCTGTAGTCTAAAATCCCTGTCCACACTGAGCTTACAGTCTAAAAATTGACCAAAAAACAAGCAAATTTTTAAAAATATATGTACTATTTATGAAGATAAGAGCTGTGAAGAAAAATTAAGCATTGTAAAAGGACAGGGAGTACTGGAATTGGGAAGGAGGATTTCTAGTGAAGATAGAAGTTTGCTGAGCAAAGTACAAAGTTTGAAGGTTGGGGAGTAGGTATGTGGATACATTTCTGACAGAGGGAATAAGGCTCATAAAGGCCCTGAAGTAGAGACATGTTTGGAATATTCCTGCTTATAAAAATACCAATGAGGCTAATGTAACTGAAATACAGTGAATAAGGTATAGAGGAGTAGATGCCTGCAGAAGTTAATTTGGGAGTGAGAGGATTGTATTGGGTAGAGTTAAATTATAAGAATGTTGACTTTTTCTGAGTGATGAGTGAATAGGATGTCATTTTGAGCAGAAGAGTGAGTGGCATGATCTGAATTATATTCTTGCTGTGTGCGAAACAGAATATAGGGAGACAAAAGACAAGAGCTGGGAGATGAGTTGATGGCAATAACTCAGACAAATGATGAAGATGGCCTGGCCCAGCTTGTTGACGGGAAAAGGTTAAAAATAATGGTTTCAAAGTGTATTTTGAAGGTTGAACAAATCGAATTTGCTGATGTGCTGAGTATGCGATCAAGTTTGATCAAGTGTTTTTGCTCCAGGCAACTGGAATAAGTGGAGTTGCCATTTACTAGGATGGAAGAGAAAACACATTTGGGGGAATATCTGGAGTTTTGCTTGGGAGATTTAAGTTTGAGATGCCTACTTTATATTCAAGTAGAGTTGTCAAAAAGTCAGTTTAATATTTAATTCTGGATCAAAAGTCAGGACTAGAAAGAGATATGAATGTGGGAGATGTCAGAGTATAGATGTTATTTAAAGCCTTGAAATTCAATGAGTATAAAGAGAGTTGGAGTAGAGAGTAAATAAAGTATCCAGGGATTGGATGAGACACCCCAGGTCTCTTCAATGTTTACAGAATTTGAATTTGAAATATCAAAATTAGAAAGTGCAATGAGTTAGTAAGGAAGAAAATCAGGAGAAAGTGGTGACTTGGAATATGAATAAAGTTACTTTTGTTTAAATGGAGAAATAATTGATCTGTTAAATTAGATGATGCTTATAGTTCACTTAAGATGAGGACTGAGAATTAACCACAGGATTTAGTCATAACCATAGGAAAGTCACTGATGATTGAGCATAAATTTGGCATGAACAATTAATATGAGTCTAGCCAAGAAAGAATGGAAGGAGTGTGATAGAAGGAGTAGGATTTCCCAAAATAATATTATATGTTCCTTGAAGGTTGCCTGCTATACCAAAAGAATGACAGTTTTCTTCCCTCAGCAAGAACACTTTATCATCCTATGAACCCCAACTAGAATTACACAAGCAACTGAAATTCAAATCCAATGCCCCTAGAGTTATCTACCTGTTTCTCCACTGACAAGGCAGCTTTCTTAAGGTTGCCTGTCAAAAGATAAAATAGCAAAGGGAAAAGTCCATCCAGTGAAATACAGATTCACCCTCTATGACAAGCTGACTGATCCAGGTCCCATCATGACTTTGTGGAATGAGGCGGGCATGATAAAGAGTTGCCTTCCGTTATTTTGCTGAACTTAGTCTTGTAAGTTTTCCTTTTCCCCAATGAAACCTATTTCTTAACCCATGCTGTATGATGTGGAGTCCGTCTTACTCTCTGTAGTATGCAAAGATATGGTAGATTCTTTGAAAAATGTTGCATTGTTCTCCTCCTTGTAGCCATACTTGTTTGAAATGTGATTTTGCAGATCTTTCCATAAAGCAGCGGAATCTTTTCCCAACCCTTCGAATCTGGGCTTGCTTTGACCAGTAGAACATTGCGAGATTGGTACTAACGATTCTGAGAATAGACCTCAAAAGACCTGGCACACTTTGGCTTATTACTCAGCTATCTTGTGCAGATGAGGCCGTTCTGGATAAGCTAGCAGATCTATTAGCTTACCAGTGAAGCATGAATGAGCTCAAGGACAATTAGCAGAAATGCACAGCTGACTGCAGATTTAGATAAAAACAAATGTTCTATGTCACTAAGTTGGTTAGGAAGCAATAGATAATCCTTACAGAGAACAAGTAAGAAATGCCTTTGAGTTTTTGAAAAAGGGGGACAGACAAAGGGACTAGCAGTTGAAGAAAGTTATGGACTTTAAAAGTTTGGAGTAAATTAAAACGTATTTTGTATGCTACTGAAAATGAAAGAATAGAAAAAGATAAAACAATAAATTTAGAATATAGAACCATTGGAGTGTAATTTTCATGAAGACAGAAATGATTTTCACTGTGTATCTCCAGTGTCTAGAATAGTGTCTGGCATATAGTACACGCTAAATAATATTTTGTTGAATAATCAATAAATACAATATATAGGAATATATAGACACATCTTTGTATGAATGATCCAACAATATCTTAAATTCTGTATATCAAATACTAAACACTGGGCTTCCCTGGTGGCACAGTGGTTGAGAGTCCGCCTGCCGATGCAGGGGACACGAGTTCGTGCCCCGGTCCGCGAGGATCCGACATGCCGCAGAGTGGCTGGGCCCGTGAGCCATGGCCGCTGCGCCTGCGCGTCCGGAGCCTGTGCTCCACAACGGGAGAGGCCACAACAGTGAGAGGCCTGCGTACCGCAAAAAAACAAAAAACAAAAAACTAAACACCTATGGTTGTCCACAAAAATCTTCTCAGAACTATATTCAGTTTTATTCAACAAATATATATATATATATATATAATTTTATATTTTTGTGGTACATGGGCCTCTCACTGCTGTGGCCTCTCCCATAGTGGAGCACAGGTTCCAGATGCACAGGCTCAGTGGCCACGGCTCACGGACCCAGCCGCTCCACGGCATGTGGGGTCTTCCCGGACCCGGGCACAAACCCGTTTTTCCCTGAATCGGCAGGCGGACTCTCAACCACTGCGCCACCAGGGAAGCCCATAATATACATATATTTAAGTGAATTCTATGTGCCAAACACTGGGTTAAATGCTGGGAATACAGCAGTGATCTAAATAAAAAAGGCCCATTCTTTCATGGAGCTTGCTGCCTTATAGTGGAAGAGAAATAAAAATAGGAAAAGAAAACCAGAAATATGTAGTTAGTTAAAATTCTGAGAAATAACCTAAAAATTATAGGAATAGTTCATAGGGGAGCTGTAGAAGGCATTATTATTCTTGAGTTATATCAACTAGAAATTTAGGGAAAGCTTCTATTTTCTTCTCTCATCTCTTATACTCAGAGATAAATCAATCTGTTTTGATTCTGAACTGTTCCTTTCATGTCCATTTTCATTGTTTTGTATCAGGGACCAGGCCTTAATGTCTATTTCATGAAGTGTTTCAAAATCTTTCCAACAATCTCTTTTCACCTTCCTTTCTCTTATTTATAGCAAGTCTATCCTGTGCTAAAACACAAAAATAAAGTTTCTCTGTGTGTTCCTTTAAGATCTAGCCCTAAATTAACTTTCCACACACTTCTTTAAATGGCTCCCTTTGCCTCTAGCTTATGTTGATTCAACTTTTATTCCAATACAGTCCTTCAAACTCAAGCTTAAATTGATTTAGAATAAGCAGTAGTCAGTAAATAATATATCATTTACATGATTTATGCCTTTGCTAAGGGTGGTTCCTCTTCCTCAAAACTGTTTACCTGTCTTTAACTACTGAAATTGTTCAGATTTTTTAATAAACTAATGTAATTCCACCATCTGCATACTGTCCAAATTGACCTTATAATATATAATTGCTAAGTGTTTTCTCTGAGTTATTTTCCACTGATTTTATTTATTTAGTTAGTTATTGAAATATACTTGATTTATAATATATTAGCTTCAGGTGTACTCCATAGTGATTCAGTATTTTTGCAGATTATACTCCATTAAAAATTATTATTACAGGATAATGGCTATAATTCTCTGTGCTATACAATAAATCCTTGTTGCTAATCTATTTTATAGTAGTTTGTATCTCTTAATCCCATACCCATAATTTGCCTCTCCTCCCTTCCCTCTCTCCTTTGATAACCACTGGTTTTGTTGTCCATTAGTCTGTTTCTGTTTTGCATATACACTCGTTTTTATTATTTTTTAGAGTCCATGTATAAGTGATATCATACAGTATTTATCTATTTCACTATTTTAAATTCTTGATTGTAAAATGTGTCATGCTTTACTTTGTATTTTATTTTAAGATTTGCAAAGTCATTTCAACCACTGTATTTTGTATTATTCATTGGCAGAAAACTATACCTTAATCATATTTGAAAATACCTGTCCTTGTCCACTGTGCTTACTAGATGTTCAATATCTAGTTCCAACTTGTAGATTTTAAATGCCACATCAGTTATAGTTTCTTAGCTAGCACTGTTGTTCTAACCCAGAAGTTTATTTATAATTAATAACAGGCCATCATTTTAAAATAATAACTAGTTCCAAATTGTATTGTATTAATAAGGGCAAGGGAACCAAGAGATACATATAGATACATATAGAAGACAGCCTCCTGAGTATGGGGAAGAGAATGTTGTATGATGATGTGGGTGGAGTGAGGTGTGGAGGTGGCAAGTGGAGAATACCAGCACTATTTCCAAGTGTCAGCAATTATAGCAGTATTCTTAAATCTTTTCCCACTGTTGACAAATCATAACTGATCTCATTTAAGCATATATTTACTTCTACAAATACTATTTTTTCATGCTTTTGAAATTTTCAGCAGTAATTATTACCTTCAATGAAAGGAGACATATAGAGTAACAGATAGCAGTGGAAAAATGAGGAATGTAAGACATTTTGTTCTGCAAAGATTAGTGCAAAGAAATAGTGATACTAAAGAAGAAAGATACTTTAATTAGGCAGTGCTACCCATGCTTTTGTAGGCATGGTTGTAATTTACAGTCTCTGACATCCGTTTACTTAATATGCAAAGATTACCATTTTGTCTGATTAATATTAATTTTACATCAGAAGCTGTTTCTACACCTGTAGTGTGACAGCTGAATGTTGCTAAAAACAACACTGTACCATGATGACTTTTTATTCCATCTTAAATTCAAGACAGTTCATTCCTAATGCCGCCATACAATCTTGCAACATTTCTCTCAAGTCTTAACAACTCATCAGCTCACCTTCTAAAATTTGAGTTTCCCAGGCTTAGTTCTGGTGTCTTTTCTCTTTTTTAGTTATACATGACCTTTTGCTATGTCATTCCAACTTTTGCCTTTAATATCTATTTTTGATGGCATGCATATTTTTCATATCAAATTCAAATACATGCATTCTATACAACTCTGCATTCAACATCTTGATGTTTGTCTATTAAGCATCTCACATCCGACGTGTCCAAACATGTCCCCCCAAACCTGTCCCTGTACTATAAAATAAACTCATTCAAGTTGATCAGATCAAAAAGACTTTTCTCCTTATTTTTGTATTGCATCCTACATCAGCAAATCTTTTGACTCTATACAGATATACATAATTAAACTATCCAATGTCACTGGCATTGTTACCACAATGGTCCAAGCCAATAGCCTCTTTTCTAAAATTATTTCAATTCCCCCTAACTGCTTGAAACTGTTAATAATAAATTTCTTATATCTCAGATACAAATCCATTCTTCAGTCCTAATCTGTGATAATAGTCTAGACTCTTTAAGCATTTCTCCTTTATAGAGAACATGATATTAAACTCTGTCAGTAGAGGATGCTGGAGGGATATTGTAGGAGGCAGGTCTTTTCCTGATTCCCATATAGTGTATTTCCACTTATACTAACTTCTGTCACATGCTCTGTCGCTGGTGTGGGAGTGTGGGGATATCTGGTCAGCCATGTTTCCAAATGCTCTTTTCCGTGTTGACCACTTTCCTGCTGCCCTTCCAATATGGACACTGTGTGTTCCTGGCCTTGCACCCACAACAGCTTTGCAACTCCCTCTGCATGCCCTCCCATCAGTCTTGTCTTATTTGTTCCCCAAAGGACTTTTTTCTGCTTGCCTAGTGCTTGGGAATCAGTCTTGGCACTGGCAACCCAGTGAACTTCTTGGCTGTCCAGTGGCCTGCAACCACACCTTCCTCTATAAGGTCTGATGTGCATTTGAAAGGAGGAAGCTACCCTTCCATGTTTGTCCTTGCTTAGATCTTCTCCTGCAGCCATTATCATTTAGTGTTCTCTTTACTTCACTTATATTTACTTTTCTATTACTGATTCAGAGGTAATAATTATTAATATTAAGCTTACACTGTTCAAATTACTATGTGCTTTCTGTCTCCTCATTTGACCCATACTGATACGTTGCTTGCCCTGCTTCTATTAGTTGCTCTCTGTAATCTCTTCACAATACAGCAACCAGAGGGAGTCTTAAAATTGTGACTTCAGATTAGGTCATTCCTCAGAACAAAGCTCTCCAATTTGTACCTGTTTCACTCAGAGTAAAAGCCAAAGAGGCGTTTCTTATTTGACCTCCTACTACCCAAATGACATCATACTCTACCCCTTTTTTCTTTGACTTTGCTATTTGCTGATCCTTGAGAATCTTTTGTTCAGATGTCCACATGTTTCAGTATTTCATTTTCTCAAAGTTAGCTTCTCTGAGAGGCTTTTCCGTGTCTCTGTATAAAAGAGCACTCCAACCTGGACCATCTCAGTACCCTCCATCTCTTTAACCTTGCTCTATTTTCTCCATGGTACTTAGCCCTACCACAGAGGGCTAAGTAAATTTTTAAAAAAATTTTTAAAAACACACTACTTGTCAGTCTCCTCCAACTACAGTGCACTGTAGATGTTTCATTTTCTTTACCACTATTTTCCCAGGACCTAAATAATTCTTGGCACATACTAGGTGCTCAATACTGATTTGTTGATTGAATGAATCTATTTTGGACATTACTCGTCTTTGAACATTCTTAGAATAATAAAGACATTAAGCTATCATTTTGATTCTTAGCATATGGGATCTTACTTCTTTATAGCTGAAAGACATATATTTGAAGACATATATTTGAAGACAAGGAAAGTATCCTAGTTGTATCCTTCTCTCTGATTTCAAGCATGGTTGAGCTACAGTATGTATTTTCTTTTTTAACATCTTTATTGGAGTATATTGCTTTACAATGTTGTGTTAGTTTCTGCTGTATAACAAAGTGAATCAGCTATATGTATACATATATACCCATATGTCCTCCCTCTTGTGTCTCCCTCCCACACTCCCTATCCCACCCCTCTAGGTGGTCACAAAGCACCGAGATGATCTCCCCATATGATGCAGCTGCTTCCCATTAGCTATCTATTTTACATTTAGTAGTGTACATATGTCATTGCTACTCTCTCACTTCGTCCCAACTTACTCTTCCCTCTCCCCGTGTCCTCAAGTCCATTTTCTATGTCTGCGTCTTTATTCCTGTCCTGCCCCTAGGTTCATCAGAACCATTTTCTTTTTTTCAGATGCCATATGTATATGTTAATGTACGGTATTTTTTTTTCTCTTTCTGACTTACTTCACTCTGTATGACAGACTCTAGGTCCATCCACCTCACTACAAATAACTCAATTTCGCGTCTTTTTATGGCTGAGTAATATCCATTGTATATATGTGCCACATCTTCTTTATCCATTCATCTGTCGATGGACACTTAGGCTGCTTCCATGTCCTGGCTATTGTAAATAGTGCTACATGACTCTTTCTGAATTATGGTTTTATCAGGGTATATGCCCAGTAGTGGGATTGCTGAGTCATATGGTAGTTCTATTTTTAGTTTTTTAAGGAACCTCCATACTGTACTCCATAGTGGCTGTATCAATTTACATTCCCACCAACCGTGCAAGAGGGTTCCCTATTCTCCACACCCTCTCCAGCATTTATTGTCTGTAGGTTTTTGAGGATGGCCATTCTGACAAGTGTAAAGTGATACCTCATCATAGTTTTGATTTGCATTTCTCTAATGATTAGTGATGTTGAGCATCCTTTCATGTGTTTGTTGGCAATCTGTATATCTTCTTTGAAGAAATGTCTGTTTAGGTCTTCTGCCCATTTTTGGATTGGGTTGTGTGTTTTTTTGATATTGAGCTGTATGAGATGCTTGTATATTTTGCAGATTAATCCTGTGTCAGTTTCTTAGTTGCAAATATTTTCTCCCATTCTGAGGGTTGTCTTTTTGTCTTCTTTATGGATTCCTTTGCTTTGCAAAAGCTTTTAAGTTTAATTAAGGTCCCATTTGTTTATTTTTATTTCCATTTCTCTAGGAGGTTGGTAAAAAAGGATCTTGCTGTGATTTATATCACAGAGTGTTCTTCCTATGTTTTCCTCTAAGAGTTTTATAGTATCTGGCCTTACATTTAGGTCTTTAATCCATTTTGAGTTTATTTTTGTATATGGTGTTAGGAAGTGTTCTAATTTCATTCTTGTACATGTAGCTGTCCAGTTTTCCCAGCACCACTTATTGAAGAGGCTGTCCTTTCTCCACTGTATATTCTTGCCTCCGTTATCAAAGATAAGGTGACCATATGTGTGTGGTTTTATCTCTGGGCTTTCTATCCTGTTCCATTGATCTATGTTTCTGTTTTTGTTCCAGTATCATACTGTCTTCATTACTATAGCTTTGTAGTAATGTCTGAAGTCAGGGAGCCTGATTCTTCCAGCTCCATTTTTCTTTCTCAAGATTGCTTTGGCTATTCAAGATCTTTTGTGTTTCCATACAAATTGTGAATTTCTTTGTTCTAATTCTGTGAAAAATGCTATTGGTAGATTGATAGGGATTGCATTGAATCTGTAGATTGCTTTGGGTAATATAGTCATTTTCACAATATTGATTCTTCCAATCCAAGAGCATGGTATATCTCTCCATCTGCTTATATCATTAATTTCTTTCATCAGTGTCTTATAGTTTTGTGCCTACAGGTCTTTTGTCTCCTTAGGTAGGTTTATTCCTAGGTAGTTTATTCTTTTTGTTGCAGTGGAAAATGGGAGTGTTTCCTTAATTTCTCTTTCAGATTTTTCATCATTAGTGTATAGGAATACAAGATATTTCTGTGCATTAATTTTGTATCCTGCTACTCAACCAAATTCATTGATTAGTCTAGTAGTTTTCTGGTAGAATCTTTAGGATTCTCTATTTATAGTATCATGTCATCTGCAAACAGTGACAGTTTTACTTCTTTTCCAATTTGTATTCCTTTTATTTCTATTTCTTCTCTGATTTCTGTGGCTAAAACTTCCAAAACGATGCTGAATAATGGTGGTGAGAGTGGTCAACCTTGTCTTGTTCCTGATCTTAGAGGAAATGGTTTCAGTTTTTCACCATTGAGAATGAGTTTGGCTGTGGGTTTGTCATATGGCCTTTATTATGTTGAGGAATGTTCCTGTCTATGCCTACTTTCTGGAGAGTTTTTATCATAAATTGTGTTGAATTTTGTCAGAAGCTTTTTCTGCATCTATTGAGATAATCATACGATTTTTCTCCTCCAATTTGTTAATATGGTGTATTACATTGATTGACTTGCATATATTGAAGAATCCTGGGATTCCTGGAATAAACCCCACTTGATCATGGTGTATGATCCTTTTAATGTGCTGTTGGATTCTGTTTGCTAGTATTTTGTTGAGGATTTTTGCATCTGTGTTCATCAGTGATATTGGCCTGTAGTTTTCTTTCTTTGGGACATCTTTGTCTGGTTTTGGTATCAGGGTGATGGTGGCCTTGTAGAATGATTTTGGGAGTGTTCCTTTCTCTTGCATATTCTGGAAGAGTTTGAGAAGGATAGGTGTTAGCTCTTCTCTAAAAGTTTGATAGAATTCGCCTGTGAAGCCATCGGGTCCTGAGAGTTTGTTTGTTGGAAGATTTTTAATCACAATTTCAATTTCAGTGCTTGTGATTGGTCTATTTATATTTTCTATTTCTTCCTGGTTCAGTCTCGGCAGGTTGTGCTTTTCTCAGAATTTGTCCATTTCTTCCAGGTTGTCCATTTTATTGGCATAGAGTTGCTTGCAGTAATCTCTCATGATCCTTTGTATTTCTTCAGTGTCAGTTGTTACTTCTCTGTTTTCATTTCTAATTCTATTGATCTGAGTCTTCTCCGTTTTTGTCTTGATGAGTCTGGCTAATGGTTTATCAATTTTGTTTATCTTTCTAAAGAACCAGCTTTTAGTTTTATTGATATTTGCAATTGTTTCCTTAATTTCCTTTTCATTTATTTCTGATCGATCTTTATGATTTCTTTCCTTCTGCTAACTTTGGTGGGGTTTTTTTTTTGTTTGTTTTAAAGAAGATTTTGGGGGTAGGAGTTTATTAATTAATTTATTTATTTTTGGCTGTGTTAGGTCTTTGTTTCTGAGCGAGGGCTTTCTCTAGTTGTGGCGAGTGGGGGCCACTCTTCATCACGGTGTGCAGGCCTCTCACTGTCGCATCCTCTCTTGTTGCGTAGCACAGGCTCCAGACACGCGGGCTCAGTAGTTGTGGCTCACGGGCCTTGTTGCTCCGTGGCATGTGGGATCCTCCCAGACTAGAGCTCGAACCCGTGTCCCCTGCATTAGTAGGCAGATTCTCAACCACTGCGCCACCAGGGAAGCCCCATACTTGGTGTTTTATTTGTTCTTCTTTCGTTAATTGCTTTAGGCATAAGGCTGGTTTATTTATTTGAAATTTTTCTTGTTTCTTGAAGTAGGATTGTACTGCTGTAAACTTCTCTCTTAGAACTGCTTTTGCTGCATCCCATAGCTTTGGGGTTGTCGTGTTTTCATTGTCCTTTTTTTAAATGTATTTTTGGTTTCCTCTTTCATTTCTTCAGTGATCTCTTGGTTATTTAGTAGTGTACGTTTTAGCTTCCATGTATTTGTATTTTTTACATTGTTTTCCTGTAATTGATATCTAGTCTCACAGCGTTGTGGTTGGGAAAGATACTTGATTCAATTTTCTTAAATTTACAAAGGCTTATTTTGTGGCCCAAGATATCATCTATCCTGAAGAATGTTCCATGAGGACTTGAGAAGAAAGTGTATTCTGTTGTTTTTGGATAGAATGTCCTATAAATATCAATTAAGTCCATCTTGTTGAATGTTTCATGTAAAGCTTGTGTTTCCTTATTTTCATTTTGGATTATCTGTCCATTGGTGAACGTGGGGTGTTAAAGTCCCCTACCGTTATTGTGTTACTGTCGATATCCCCCTTTTTTTTTTTTTTTTGGGCGGTACGCGGGCCTCTCACTGTTGTGGCCTCTTCCGCTGCGGAGCAACAGGCTCCGAACGCGCAGGCTCAGCGGCCATGGCCCACGGGCCCAGCCGCTCCGCGGCATGTGGGATCCTCCCGGGCTGGAGCACGAACCCACGTCCCCTGCATTGGCAGGCGGACTCTCAACCACTGCGCCACCAGGGAAGCCCTCGATATCCCCTTTTATGGCTGTTAGTATTTGCCTTATGTGTTGAGGTGCTCCTATGTTGGGTGCATAACTATTTACAATTGTTATATGTTTTTCTTGGATTGATTCCTTGATCATTATGTAGTGTCCTTCTTTGTCTCTTGTAATAGTCTTTATTTTAAAGTCTATTTTGTCTGATATGTGACTTGCTACTCCAGCTTTCTTTTGATTTCTATTTGCATGGTATATCTTTTTCCATCCTTTTACTTTTAGTCTGTATGTGTCCCTAGGTCTGAAATTAGTCTCTTGTAGACAGCATATATATGGGTCTTGCTTCTGTATCCATTCAGCTAGTCTATGTCTTTTTGTTGGAGCATTTAATCCCTTACATTTAAGGTAATTATCGATATGTATGTTCCTATTACCATTTCTTTAATTGTTTTGCATTTGTTTTTGTAGGTCTTTTCCTTTTCTTGTGTTTCCTGCCTAGAGAAGTTCCTATAGCATATGTTGTAAAGCTGGTTTGGTGGTGCTGAATTCTCTTAATTTTTGCTTGTCAGTAAAGTTTTTAATGTTTCTGTTGAATCTGAATGAGATCCTTGCTGGTTAGAGTAATCTTACTTGTAGGTTTTTCCCTTTCATCACTTTAAATATGTCCTGCCACTCCCTTCTGACTTACAGAGTTTCTGCTAAAAGATTAGCCATTAACCTTATGGGTATTCCCTTGTCTTTTTCTTGTTGCTTTTCCCTTGTTGCTTTTAATATTTTTTCTTTGTATTTAATTTTTGATAGTTTGATTAATATGTGTCTTGTCATGTTTCTCCTTGGATTTATTCTGTATGGGACTTTCTGCACTTCCTGGTCTTGACTGTTTCCTTTCCCACGTTCGGGAAGTTTTCAACTCTAATCCATTCAAATATTTTCTCATTCCCTTTTTTTTTTCTCTTCTTCTTCTGGGACCCCTATCATTCAAATGTTGGTTTGTTTAATGTTGTCCCAGAGGTCTCTGAGACTGTCCTCAATTCTTTTCATTCTTTTTTCTTCATTCTGCTCTGCAGCAATTATTTCCACTCTTTTATCTTCCAGGTCACTTATCTGTTCTTCTGCCTCAGTTATTCTGCTGTTGATTCCTTCTAGAGCATTTTAAATTTCATTTATTGTGTTGTTCATCATTGTTTGTTTGCTCTTTAGTCCTTCTAGTTCCTGTTAAAATGTTTCTTGTATTTTTTCCATTCTATTTCCAAGATTTTGGATCACCTTTACTATCATTACTCTGAATTCTTTTTCAGGTAAACTGCCTATTTACTCTTCATTTTTTTTGTCTGGTGGGTTTTTACCTTGCTCCTTCATCTGTTGCATATTTCTCTGTCTTCTCATTTTGTTTTACTGTTTTTGGTGTCGCCTTTTCACAGTCTGTAGGTTCGTAGTTCCCGTTGTTTCTGGTATGTATTGCCAGTGGGTGAGGTTTGTTCAGTGGCTTTTGTACGCTTCCTAGTGAAGGGGTCTGATACCTGTGTTCTGGTGGGTGGGGCTGGATCTTGTCTTTCCTGTGATGTGTTTTTGGGTGTTTTTGAGCTTAGTATGATTTTAGCCAGCCTCTCTGCTAATGGATGGGGCTGTATTTCTGTCTTGCTAGTCAATTGGCATGGGGCATTCGGCACTGAAATTTGCTGGCCATTGGGTGGAGTTGGGTCTTAGCATTGAGACAGACATCTCTGTGAGAGTCCTTACCGACTGATATTATGTGGGGCTGGGGACATCTGGTGGTCCAATGTCCTGAACTCAGCTCTCCCACCTCAGAGGCTCAGACCTGACACCATGCCAGAGCACTGAGACCCTGTTAGCCATGTGGCGAATTCTCCTGGATGGCTCCAACAAGGATGGTACCCAGGGTAGGTTCTTGTGGCAGAAAGAATTCAAAGAAAGACCTGTATACATTTTAATTTTTAAAGATCCTCTAACTTAAGCTTCTGGATATATGGAGCGAAGAGCAAAATTATTTAACGAGTGTTCAGAAAACTTAGAATTGATGCATGTAGGAACCTAACCAAAATTACAGGGAAAAAATTGTCTAATTTGTAACTGAATCAGTGTACGATGCTTCGTGAGACTGAAGGGCGTGCATTTGTAATTCAGGATAGTTTGATTGGCACTGAAAATTATTCCAAGTACATAATGAGAATAAACTTGATGAAATAAGCAAATGACATATAGTGTCTAACAAGACAATAGAACATGTAATTGGATGTTGTACTGTGTTCCTTGTTGTAGATTAGGTGAACATGCACAAAAGTGTTACTATCATGCACATCAAAATTGGATTTCATCTACAAATTCTTAAATGGATTACTAGTGGAATAAAAATAAGAAGAGAAACATTAGTTTAAAACAGCTTTATAAAAGGAATAAAGCAAAGTACTGTGATTATTGGCAAGTCATTCCACCATGTCAGGGTTTTAAAAATGGAATCCAAATTGCTGTCTATATTGCAGTAATGAAGTATGGGTTGAGAAGATATTTAAGCACTTAGAATTGACAAAGGAACAACATTTTAGAGCAATTGACTAGGAAGGAAATTGGAAAAGTTATTATGTATAGTCTTTTGTGTTATAAATATATAGGAAAGTGCATTGGACAGAGTTAGAACATAAATAGAAGTATTTTTTCTGCTTCAAAATAGTGTGCCTAACAGGAATAAAGACACAGACCTACTAGAGAATGGACTTGAGGATATGGAGAGGGGGTAAGGGTAAGCTGTGATAAAGAGAGAGAGTGGCATGGACACATATACACTACCAAACATAAAATAGATAGCTAGTGGGAAGCAGCCTCATAGCACAGGGAGATCAGCTTGGTGCTTTGTGACCACCTAGAGGGGTGGGATAGGGAGGGTGGGAGGGAAGGAGATGCAAGAGGGAAGAGATATGGGAATATATGTATATGTATAACTGATTCACTTTGTTATAAAGCAGAAACTAACACACCATTGTAAACCAATTATACTCCAATAAAGATGTAAAAAAACAACAACAAAGTAGTGTGCCTATTACAAATTACTAGATTATTAAGAGATTTAGCTATGAACCTATGCTGTCTAGAAAATATCTAGATAATTTACTTTATTTTACTTTTTTACACTTTCTAAAGAGTCACATATCATTGAAAACAGTCCCCCAAATTACTCAAGGAGATCTTTAAAAGATTTGAATTGCTTATCCTAAAGAAAATACCAAGAAGGGATTTGATTAAATCTTTACTATGTTTGAAGCGTTTCTCTCAAGATCTTGGAGATCAGTTTTTTAAGATGTCTACATAGTGTCAACAAAAAGAATATGAGCTTAAACTAAAATCCAAATGTTTGTCATTAATTACTTTCAAATGTTCAGTTACTCAAACTGTTAACTGCAAGGTTGTGGAGATTACATCTCTAGACATTGTAAGGAAAACTAGAAACAGATATAAGGTATAGAAGACCAAACATCTGTACATACGTTTCTAAAATTTAGTTCTGGGTAAAGCATGTAGAAATAATTTTGTGTAAACACCAAATGATAAAATAACTTTCATTAAAGTCCTATTATATTTTTTCAAGATACCATTTAGAACTTTTAATGTGCAGTTGAGTATGTTTGCACAGAGTATTCCAAAGAGCACAGAACTACACTGGCAGTTTTAGGAGTATTAATATATGACACCTCTGGCACCAAGATGATAAGTCTTACAATGGGCATTGAGAAAAGTGGGCTGATAGGCACAGGTGGGTGACAGGCTTCATTGAAGGTGGCAAGAAAGAAAGGGAAAAAAGTTGTAGGTGTCATAGGCTGACAAAGAGGATTGTTTTGTGAGCCAATAGGAGATAGCACTTTAAAAATTTTCTACATTAGAACTGTATGGGGGTGGAGGATGTTAATGAAGATTCTAAGTCTCATTCCCAGAGATTCTGAGTGAGACTTCACATGTGTTTTGTAATAAAATACCAGTGAGGCATCTATAATGGGAAATTGAATAATTGGCTCAATTTGTCTGCTCCCCCTGAACTCACACTTTTTATGGCCTCTTCATGGGCTTGGTTCACAGAAATTTGAGTTGGTTCATAGACATTTTCCTGCTCCCCCTGCCCATTCACATGCTGTTTATGGCCTCTTCATGGGCTTGGTTCATAGAACTTGACCTGCCTTGGCCAATGTCATGTGGCAGTACTAAGCCCAAGTCTCATGTGTGTCTGCTTGTTCTCTCTGTATGTCTGCCACCAACCCGAGAAGATTAGCTCATGAAAGATAAATTTTGTAGAGAGTTATGTTACTAAAAGTGGTAAATATTACTAGATCTCTTTTAACAGGTATTTTGAGAACCTGACATTCATTATCAATGTGGAGAGAAAATGTCATCTTTACACTGCTCAATATTTTCTAGAATAAGTTGATTCTTACATCTATCCCCTGTCACCCAGTGGACAGATAGATATTTTATATATCATGGGTTTTAGTAAGTTTTTATTATAACAGTGCTGAGTAATAGCAATAACAAAATCTAAACCTCAAAGATGTAAGAAAAAGCACTTTTTTCTCTCTCTCAAGGATTTTTGGATTAGCTGAGTATTTTTGCTTTAGGCTGCAGGTTGGTTTCAGGTCACTTCTACCTGTCTCTCAATCTGGGAACAGGACATGCTCTTTTCATGGCAGAGGACAAAAGGGCAAGAGGGATGCCAATCATGAAAGCATTTAATACCTCTCTCATACTGTGTTTGCCCATTTTCCACTTGTCAAATAATTCATGTGGCCATTCCCAATGTTGGGGAGAGTGGCATGAATTACAGTCTGCAGTAAGATAGAGGGAGTGGGTAGTATATATTAGCAGAACAATAATCTATCACATCATGAATTACTTGTGTTAATCTCAGTATTCTGTATTGAGGGTAAATGCTGATGAGGAGAGGATATCAGAATCCATGATCTCCAACTTCTTTTTCCTTTCCGAGGTTGGGTGGCCTTAAAGATGGGTAGAATTGATGTTCTTTGAGGAGGCCTTATTTTCAGAAAGGTGCACTTTTGCTAAGAACCAAGTTCTGGGCAGAATTTTTAGGTGATGGTTATCAGTAATGTGTTCTCCTCTAAGAATTCCATGGACATCTTTCCAGACTCAGGGCAACCTTTCTTTCTGGATAATTATAAACCTGAAGTTAAATTTTACCATCCTTTTTTTTGTCTTTTCCATCTTTGTAACACCTATTCTTTAATACCGAAACTAAACAAACTCATCCTGATTCCATACTTTGATTTTAGCATGCAGTACATTATTTTCGAGGTATAAATGTACATGTCTGTTAGATTTTGTTGAATCATAAGTTCCCTGAAAGCAGAGGAAATATATCATTCATTTTCACCCCCAACATTTGCTCACTCCCTGACCCTTTGTAAGTGCTCAATGGAACATAGGGAGTGCTTACTCGTATCACACAGGAACTCATGTCTTAAAGTTAAAAAAAACTACATTAGCAGAAACTCTTTCTGAGAATAATTAAAGAGTAAAATTATCAGTTCCAATCAGATACCACATATAGTCTCCAGATATATAGATTTTTCTGTTTATATGGTAATCACTTGACTTGTTCCTTTTCACAGTACTAACTCAGTAAATTCAAATGTACATGTTTTGAATCCAATCATAGGATTTCTTCTATATTACCTCCACATTCATTTTTTTATGCTAGCATTTATCTATAATCCCTCCATCTTAGCACCTGATGAATATTTAGTCCTTGCCTTTGGCTTGTAGATGACCTCACCTGAATTTTTCTTCAGTTTTTTTTTTTTTTACCTGCTCCCAAATTCCAATTATTGAAATTTCTGGTTTTTATTCTAATTCATCTCCATTGTTACATTCTGTTGCCTCTTGCCATCAAAGACTGCCCCTTGCAGACCCTTGATCTTCTTTTAAGGGCAATCATGGCTCTCCCCTCCTTGCTAAATATTCTGAGTCTTCAGAGGGCTCTTTGATGTTAGATTTCATGAGTATCCCTTAAAAATAACAACAACAAAAAAATTCGAATTTTTTCATTTCTTGGCATCAATCTAGGGTTATAATTAAATATCTCATTCTTTCTGGCCTAGTTCTAAGGTTATTTCTTCTTAACCATGACTTTATTAAAAATTAAATATAATGTATTCATTCTTCTACCTGGCTTCCTGAGTCTCAGTTTACCTTTGCATTACTGTAATCATTGTATTTTGGTGCCACAAAGCTCTGACATCCATCATAATAACACATTTTCACCTTAACCACACCCCCATATTTTCTCTTTCTCCTTCATGCTTTCAGTTTTAGTTTTATATATGTCCTTAGGTAAACCACTTTTAGATGTCCTAAAAAATAAAAAATTACACACAATTTACCTTCTAAAATCATTCCAGTACTTCTTAACTAGCATGTAGACATTCTTTCTGCTTCTTCATTTCCCCACTAGGCTTTAAATTAACTAAATTACTGCATAATTTCCACTTTGAGCCTGGCTACTACTTCTGCTATTCTTCTGAACACAGAATCTCTCTGGTATGAAGTAATCTCCTAAATATAAAAAATAAGATAAAAAATAATGGGTTTTGAGTCTCTCTCATCCTCCCATATCTCAGGAAAATTTGGCACTGCTACTGATACCCTGGTTCTCAACTATCTGAATTTTTCCCCCCCTCTGGTTTTCTTTCTTCCTCCCTTGAAAAATGTGAACATTTCTCATAGCTTAGTCCCTGGCCCTCTCCTCATCTGTTTTCTTTGTTCCTTCAGAAAACTTCTCTATTCCCATCAACATATATCGGTTTAATTAATAATGTAAAAATTTATGTTTTTTTCTCTTTGTCTCTAGTGACACATCTCTAACAACCTGTCAACTCTTTCTATCAATACAAAGCTACCATCCTGTGACCCTCAGACTCCTTGCATGTCTGCCACTAACATTCCCACCGATTTGTATCACTTAATTTGTTCATTTCCATTAACATCCCTGCTATTCCTCCACTCGCTAAGACTGAAAGTCTCAGTTACAATAGCTAATATTCACTGAGCCCCTGCTGTGTTGTATATACTAGGTATCCTTTTCATACATAATCTCATATTTTACTCTTTTGAGGACCTGCATACTTCCTTTTTCTTATCTAGACCCCTCTCAAAAATTTTGATAGAAGTGTATTCATTTAAAATATTTTCTTCCCTAAACACTTGTAAAGATGTTGTACATTTTGTGTAATATATTTGCTCATTTTCCAGACTGTTGATTGTTGGAATGTCTCACTTTAGTTCTGGAATTTCTCCTCTCCTGTATCTATACTTGCTCTCTGAGTTATCTCATAGATGATGAATATGCACAAATTTATATTTCTGGCCTCTCCCCTGAAATCTAGCCACTTAACATGCAAATTTCTACTCAACATCTTTACTTGGATATCTAATAACCAACTCAAACTTGACGACCAAATTCCTGGTCCATATATCCCTTAACCATGCCCAAATCCCTTTTTCACCAGGAGTCTTCATCTCAATAAAAGACAGTTTCACTCTTTCAGTTATGCAAACCATAAATTAAATTGTGACTCCTCTTATACCCCCAAACTAATCCCATTAATGATCTCTTTATCTCTCATTTCGATTATTGCAAGAACATCCTAACAGGTCCCCTGTTTTTACACTCTTGCTCACGTACAAGAGTGAGCAATGTTTCACTCTTGCTCACCTTTCGCTCTACTCATCAGTCAGAATGACACAACTAAAACTTCCTCCTCTGCTCAGATCACTGCAATGAAGGGCCTTAAAATGTCTTATAGGATCCCACCTCTACTGACTTCTACCTCTCCCTCTCTGACCACATTTCCTGTCATTCTCTCTTTTGTCAACATCAGCGTGTCTTAAGGCAGGGGGTGAGAGGTGGGAGATTTTGGTCCTCACCCTCCCAGGCAGGTACCTTTAGCAACATCTGGAGACATTTTTGATTTTCCCAACTGGAGGTATGGGGTATGTATGGGAGTCTGCTACTGGTATCTAGGGATGCTGCTAAACATTCTACAATGTACAGTACAACACCCCCACCCCACACCCAACAATTAACTGGCCCAAATGTCAGTAGTACAGAGTTGAGAAACACTGTGTTACACCTACAGTGATGCCCTTGAAGTTCTCATATTAAAATTATATTAAGAATATATAAAGAATGCCACACCCTCTGGCCATTTCACTAGATGTTGCCTCTCCCTGGAACATTCTTTTCCTGATGCTTCTCTCTAGAACATTCTTTTACTGAGAGGTGTATGCCCTCATTTTATTTAGATCTTTATCAGATACCACCTCAAAGTCCTCCTATAACCATCCTGTCTGCTATCATTAAACCTACTCTGTTTTCTTTGTTACGTCGACATACAGCCAATATATTATATATAACTTGTATATTTGGCCTTTGTCTGTTTCTGTCCACTAGAACATGAGCTCCATTACAGCAGGGTCTCGGTCACTACTATATCCCTTATCCCTAGAAACTGGAACGGTGTGTGAAACATGTCAGGCACTAATAATATGATTGAATGAATGAATAAAGAGACAAATGGATTGTTATCGAAAGTCAGCTCCTATCTTATTAATTTTAATTAATAATTAAATCTTATTAATCCTATCTTATTAATTTCCTTCTGTGTGTACTTAAGATAATTTAACTCCCAAAGTTTTAAGGATATTTTCCTTCCTCCTTTCTCTTTTACTGCCTACTACTTGCACCTGTTCTTCAAATTTAAAAATGCCATTTCTGTTTCCACATAAAATTGTCAGAGTTTGTGTTTGTAACATTACTTAGCAGGAAATGCCCATCACAAACAACTTATTCTGTGTAGTTTAATAGTTCACTGCTTCATAAAGTCTATTAGTAAAATTTCTCTGAATTACCAAATTCAGTTTCTGCATTAGGTACTATTTCCCTGCTTGACTAACCGTATTTTTTATGGCATCATATACTTTTAAAATAGGACTATAACAATCTTTTCTAAAAATCACAAGCTGTGACAATATTGACTATAAATATTAAAGTCAAATTATCAAATATATCTTCTTGATATTAAGAAAAAATAGTTCAGACTCATCTCTTAAAAAGTTACTTAAATTATATAGGCCATGAAAAAAAACTTACTTTCTTCAGACTTTTGTGTTTATCTGTAAGACTTAGGAGTCTAGAGTTCCATATTAATTCACTAATGAATGGATGTTACAGTTAATAAGATGGATAATGATTAAATAGATGAACAATCAATTTTAGATGAAGAATAATTGTCTAATCCTGGAATGTGCCAGTCCTAATATGGAAAATAGATGAGTTTTCAGTCCTGGTGTCCTTGATATGGACAAATTTTATTCTATGTTGAGGTGGATAATAATGCCAGAGACCTTTTTATTTTCATGTTCTTCTTACATACATATGTTTGTGTATGTGTATGTATACATATGTGTATATATTTATCTATATAAATGTTCTGTACCAGCCACAGCTTATATTTTCAATTTTATTTTCCTGATAGTATATTTTGAAGAGCAGAACATTCTAATTTTAATAAAGTTCAATTTATCCATTTTTTCTTTTATGCTTTGTGTTTTGTATCTTACTAAGTTATCTTTGCCTAACTTATGGCCATAAGGATTTTCTCCTACATTTTCTTCTAGAACTCTTATAACTTTAGCTTTTCCATTTCAATCTATGATAAATGTGAGGTTAATTTTTTAATAGTATAACAGTATTGATCTTCACTGCCACCAGCCCCAGTCCTTTATGGGTATTTAGTTGTTTTTGCTTGAAATATATTGGAAATTTGATAAAAAATCCGTTGATCGTATTTGCTTGTGTCTAATTTTATATTCTTTATAGTGTTCCTTTAATTCATGTATCTAATCTCACAGCACACCACACCACCATATGCTTGATAAATTTATCTATATAATAGTAAACCTCAAAATCAGTTAATGTAACTATGTTCTTTCATACACACTTTAGAATTAGTTTCTACCAAAATTCTTTGAAATTTTGTTTGGGATTGATTTACATCTACCTGTCAATTTAGGATAAATCAATGTTTTCACAATATTGTACCTCTGAATCCATAAGTGTAATAAATCTGTATATTTTTCAAGTCTTCAGTGATATTTTTCAGTTTTAAATGGACAAATCTTACACGTTTTGTTAAGTGTATTACTAAGTATTTTAATTTTTTACATGATAATAAATTATGATTTTTTAATATTTAATAATTTGTTGTGAATATATAGAAATAAAATTAATGTCTTTACTTATATTCTGCAACCTTGTTAAATTCATTTATCAGTTATAATCATGGTTTGAATTTCTTAGAATGTTCTAAATATAAAATTTTGTCATTTTTTGCTCTCCAATCAGTTTTTTTAAATAATATTACTTTTTCTAGCATTAATTCACTGGATAGGCACTCCAGTCCAGTGTTGAATAAAGGACATTCTAGCCTTGTTTTTGATCTTAGAAAACTTTCAGTGTTTCATTATTAAGTATTTTAATTGTAAGTTTTTCTTACATGCCCTCTGAGGAAGTTTTATTCCTTTCCAAGTTTGCTACAAATTGCTCCCTCCTCATCCTCTTTCTGGAATCTGAATCAGGGAAGTCAGAATCTACCTTTATATAATATTATACCATTATGCTGTAAACAAAAAATAAATTTCTACTATTTTTGTGTTAAGTAATCAGTGGTTTCTTAGACCAATTAAGAATTAAGAATAAATGAATTTTATTTCAACTTTACTTAGTTCAATTTCTTCCCCTCCACAAACCTCGGAAAGGCAATTTTCTATGAGAAATAAACTTTTTTTTTGTTCTTTGTCTCTGACCCAGAAGTCTCAAATTCTCAGGTATTTTAGTATATCCATGAAATCCTGGTAGATGAACATGTAAACTTGCAGCTTGGGTAAAATCTCAAACCTTTCATAGTTCATAAAATATCTCTACATAGCCTGCTTTATGCCAGCAGTCTGCCGCCAAATTTCAGCTGTTTTGTCCTCCCTCAACACTGGTTTCTGTCTCCTCACCTCAGGTAGCCCACCATTCTCTGTTTGGTTTTTCCCAATCTGCATTGTGATCCAGAACATGCCTGAAGGAAGGAAGTCGGAGTGATTGTAGTGCTGATTTCTTGTTTCCCATCTCTCAGGGCTTGTAGCCCTGCAATGCTTTACTGCCTTAGGTCTGCAATCGTTTTATTTTGTAGTTTTCTCATCATGCTTTTTTTTTTTGTTAATATCAAGAGGATACATCTGGTACCAGTTACTCCTTCATGACTGACCCTTTTCTTTTATAGCTTTGATTTTAAAATTTTAATTGCATATATTTTATTTATTTTAAATTAGTTTTTTATTATCAAAATTGTGTGTATGTGTGTGTTTACCTTAGTTGGCTTTCTTGGTTATCCTAGGAAAATAAGAAAGTGTTCTCTGACTTTCTTACATAAAAAAATATAATAATATGACCATTTCATTATATCACTAGAACATTCAAACTTTATCTCTACTTACCTGCTCTTGATTTTGCATTATTTTGCTTAGCATGTATTTTATTGTTTTGTATGATTAACATTTGTTCATATTTATCTACCTTTTTTTTTTTTTTGTGGCCTTTATTATTTCCTGCACTTTTACATACAGAGAAAAAAAGCATAGAAGAAAATAAGGAAAGCAGGGAGGGAAGAATGGAAGGAGGAAAGGAAGGTAGTTACACCTTTCTGATTTTACTCAAAATAACACAATTTTGTTTAGAAACAGAGAAACAGACAACTAAATCTTAAGTAAGAGGATGATAGTAAGAATTTTATGAAGTACTTATTTTTGAGATTAAATATATGTTAGGGAATCTGGAGTTAACCACACCATCAATGATTTGGGTTTACCATAAGTATTTATTATAAGAAATCATTCCTACAATTGAGTTAAATATATGGAATGTTTATCAAAAGAACATAGCTTCACTTTTCCAGAATGCACTCAATATGATCTTATTATAGATTAGGCTTTATAACCTCTCAAGGAGAATGCCAGGTCCAAGAATACTTGTGATATGTCAAGAAACTCCTCCTTCAGCTGTGGTACTGTGAGACTGCTCTACAGTTTGGGAACAAGGTTAGCGATTTGACTGAGCTCAAAGAATAAACAGTAGGGGAAAAAAGGCAAAATCCATCAATATAGCTATATCAACACCATAGTTAGAAGTGTAAGTAGGAAAGAATTATATTTACTATTCATCTTCATGTCTAATTATGATTTTTGGCAGCAAATTGATTCCTCACAACACATGTAGTGTAATTGTGCTAATCCAAAACAGTTTTATTACCAGATAAATTAATATAATACCTGATAACTTTATGTGCATCACACATGTAATTACCAAACATTATTTTTATTTTGATTATACCTTCTACTTAATTGATTCCTTAAACTGGGAATTTAAAACCCAGTTTTGGAGAGGTGGTAGTTGAGCAGATAATTTTATGTTGCAAGTATTGGAGCCAACCAAAGAGTCTGCTATAAACATTCTTCTATTATTACAAGGCAAGGAGGAAAAGTATCTTCTGCATTATAAAGATATTTTTAGCATTAGCTAAAAAAAAATTAGGCACAAAAACAAAACAAAAAAGTTTTCACTATTCTTTTAGATTCTGACAGCCATTATTCTGTTTAAAAGAGGAATTTCAAAATAATAATGAAATAATTAGGGACATTTTAAGCAGTCCCTACTACTCATCTGTCTTTCAAAGACAAGAGACTTATTGGCTACTGACAAAAATGACAAATTTAATTATTAACTAAATTTCCCTAGTGCATAAATTAATCTTTAGAATAAGGCAGGTCCTTGGGAGTAACATAAATTCTTGCAGGTCCACTGAGATCTCTTTTTATAAACTATTATTGTATTATTAAAAGGAACCTAGAAGATTCACAAGATTAATTAATTTCTCTACATGTCAGTGTTACTCCTGAGAATATACATATTCACTTGTGGAATATGACTGACCATAATTCTTATTTTCTGGTATCCACCAAACATCCCAGCTTTAATAGTTGTACTCTTGCATCTTCCCAGAACTGTCTTCATACTATAAATTTGAATTTCTTAGTTTTCTTAAAAGTTACATTACAAAGTTGCTGTTTGTTTTGTCAGTTGCTTAAAATAATTGAAAAGGAAAAATAGGAATAGATGAGGAAGGAAAGGAGAAAATACAGTTAAGATGACTTTTGTTGCTTTTAAATCTAGGTTGTCTTTGTCACATAATTAACCCCAGCAATAAGTACACTTGGTGTTTGTGTGATAAACCGAAAAGAACTCTACAATACCTAGCCTCTGCTAATATCTCAAATAAAAAATCCCCACCTATTATTTTCACCTAAAATCCTAAAATCATTTTTTATTCCTGACATGGCAAAATACTTGAAAGGACATAAACCTTATGTATAAACCAGATTATTTCCAGCAACGTGCACACATGAACCAAGGACCACTTTGTTGTATTTCTATAGCTACAGTAAGACAAATAGGCTGTATCATTGCCCTTTGGATTATTGCACCTTCATAGCTTAAATAATGAAAGAACACAGGCAAATTGAAGTAAGTCAAATAAAGAAATCAAGTTTCAAACTCTGGTTTGCTATTATAATGATAAATTATATATAGATGCAGAAAGTCCAACTTTATTCCCTTGATCTACCACTCCCACTATTAGAAGCAGAATATCATCCTAGAAACGGTAACTGAAGTAATCCAATTGTTTAGACAAAATATGAGTTGTGAAACTTAGCAGAAAGCAAATTATATTTTCATAGTCATTATTTGGATAAAACTAGATGATGAATTTGTGGAGATGAGATTTGTGACATTGTACTAAATATGGACATTTTGTATGCACACTTAAGTACATGTGTTCATTTTTGTAAGAGCATGAATCCCTAGTCATCACATTTAATCCCTAGTCATCCCACTTCTTCCCAAGCACAACAGAGTGTCTCAGTGCTTGACATATTACTATGATGGCCATTAGTTATGTCTGATTTGCAAAAGTTGTTGATCATTTCCAGATCTATTAAAAAAAAATAGTGCTGATAGTCTACCATGTCAAAACTCCCACTCTGTTATTAACATGTCCTGCCAGATGTCCTCAGTAATGTTGTGACTACAAAATGCTCTATTTCCTAATTTTAGAATGGAAGAATATTAACCCTTAGCATAGTAACCAGTGGAAATGATGAACAGGACAAATCAAAGGAATATTTTTCTTCCATTGTATTGTGCTGCCTTACAGCTGACTGAAATTAAAATCTTTAAAAATTGAGAGGAAAAAATGTCCTCTCCATGCTTAATAAAATAATTGTAACAAAATAAAATTCCTAGTTATTTTTTTTCTATTTTGTAAAAAACAGCTTTTTGCATCATCTAACATTAATTCTCCCATTGAGAGATGGTCGGAAGTCCACCACTGTGTTTGTTTTGAGATCAGTATAAATAGATACGTATCAGACAAAGCAAAGGTTTTGTCCTTCTAAAAGATGAATGTGGAATTGATGAATGTTTTCTGCAAGTCATGTATAAATATTTTTAAATTATTACTCAAATTTACCATGTTCCAAGGTGAAAACTGCACCATAGAAATTCAGGAAGAAAACTAAATCACAGAACATTTGAAGAGTTGCTCTTTTTTGAAAGATGGTCAACTTATGAATAGACCTTAGGATTCCTTAATTTTCTTATTTATCAGACTAAGGTAAAGAATCATGTATTCATTGTGATCAGGCATATTCAATGCATGAGATAGGGCATGCAACTTTTTATTCCTGTGCATATTTTAGTTCATTCTGAATGATTTCAGTTAGGTTTTCCTCAATGGGTAATAAATATAAGAAATAAGGAGGAACATAAGGCAATTAAGGCAATTGGTATAAATAAGTTTAAGAGGAAATTAGGCATTTTTATTGCAAAAGAATGTTACACAGAAAATGGATTGAGTGCAAGGATAAGGAAAGTAGGTGAAGCTGATTTATTATATGGAGGCAGGAGCAGGGGACAAGTGGCTATTTTCTACTCTGTAGTTTCTTATGTCTCACTGGGAGAACCTGTATTTTAAGATAATTATGAACAGTCATGAAAATGGTAACAGCTGCATTTTGGCAATGTGGCATGCAAATGACTAGTGCTACTCAGGCCACGTAAGCATGAATTGATGAGAGATTTGAGAGAGGAGTGTCAACAACTTCTGCTTGGTAGAACTAAGGAGCATTGAGAAAGTTAATCAAAGTATGATGACCTAGCACTGTCTGCAAAGGTTCCTGAATTCAAAAGAATCTGGAATTTTAGACCACATTCAAAAAATAGCACAGAGTTTACACATCTACATTGTTCAGTAACCTAATTTCTCATATAGGTTATATTTTCTTTAAGTTTCATTTACTGGGTTTAGCATGATCCCTATTTGAAACAGCTGCAAATGGTATATAATTAGGTCAGAATGTTTTGTTATCAGGATCCTCAGTTGCTTACATTGGCTTATGAAAATGTCATTGTGTGAAAAGGGATCTGAATATCAAAGAGATTCCAGCTGGTTAGCTATTTTAATTATGCAATGGAATCAGCTATTTCCCTGCCAATATCTAAAGTTACTTATGGAAAAGTTACTCAGAGGCTCTGTGAAGATATTCTTTTTTGCATTCTTTTCATTGCATGTTGTAAATCCATATTTTTCAACTCTTTTGTATGTTTAGAACTTCCTGTCAATAATGTCTATCCATGCATTCTCTCAACAGTAGTTATTGTGGGTCTATGATATACCTGACAATATGTATAATCCTCATTATCAAGGAATGAATAGTCTATTTTGGGAGGTGAAATATACAGTAATTATAAAGCACAAGATGAACCCCTCCAAGCATGTAATTCTAGTTCAGATTTTCTACACTTTTTAAAGCTCAATGTTTAGAATCCTGAAAAATCAGATTTTCTGTTATCTTCTCTGTTTTATCTCACCTATAATACTCAAATTTGCATTTTCTTCTAATCTTAAGAAAGGAAAAAGATGAAAGACAAATCTCAGTACTTCCCTTAACCCATGTTACTAAGCTTTGGGATGTTGCTCTGTGAATTTCATTAAATTTACAAGTTAAAAATGACTGTCACATGCACAAGCAATTAAGGTGTAGGAGGTTTTTAAGGGTTACGTTAAGAAAGACAGGAGAAATTGGTATTTCTTTTCTTTTTTTTTTTTTTTTTTTTG
>NW_006796998.1:700269-746790 GCF_000442215.2 Lipotes vexillifer | reverse complement strand
GGGTAGGGGGTTTTTAAGGGTTACGTTAAAAAAGACAGGAGAAATTGGTTTTTTTTTTTTTTTTTTTTTTTTTTTTGGCAGTACGCTGGCCTCTCACTGTTGTGGCCTCTCCCGTTGCGGAGCACTGGCTCTGGACACACAGGCTCAGTGGCCATGGCTCACGGGCCCAGCTGCTCCGCGGCATGTGGGATCTTCCCAGACCGGGGCACGAACCCGTGTCCCCTGCATCGGTAGGCGGACTCTCAACCACTGTGCCACCAGGGAAGCCCTGGTATTTCTTATAAGTCAATTCAGTAAACAGTTAATTGGCAGGAAAGGGTTGACTGCTTTTCTTACAATTTAAGCAATAATTGCTTTGGTAGTGGACAGAGCAGAAGGTTCTGTTGTTTTTTGCATAGGGGCCTGAGCTCAGTGTCCTTTATCATACCACCCAATTGCTTTGCGTCTTTATGATAGTAGGACTTAGTAGGAGCCTGCTGGAATAATTAGGTTAGTAACATGGCAAGAGATATTTTATTTCTTGTTTCAGGACTTTGGCTGACAATATCAGTATATAACCCTGAATTTCAGAAAGTAAACTGAAGACCTGTCCTCAAATGTGATTTTGTTTCCTTCTTTTTTTCTCTCTCTAATATGGTCAAAAGAATGTCTTCGTTGTCCACTTCCCTCACCTTTGAGTTTTTCATGAATTCTATTTCTGGAATTTCATTCCTATTCTCTTCTGCCAATCCAGATCCCTTGTAACCTTTGATCTGGCTCAAGTTCCACCATCCTTGAAGCTCACAGCATTGGTCTCTATTCTTGTCTTTAACTTCTTGGTGATCCCCAGAAGTTTATGTCTGGAATTCTCTCAATCTTTCCAGCAAATATCATAGGTACACAGATAACTTAAAGATCTACTTTTCCTGAAGTTCTGTATTTGTTTGTAAGAATTTGGTTTGAGTACATAATTCCTATATAAATAACAATACATTATATATGCAAAAATAGATGGTTATTCTTGATAATTGAATAACTCCTATAAAATAATATACATTTTCTTTAACAGTAATGTATTTCACCCATGGTATCTATAAAGCAAAAAAATGGCTGTTAGCAGAGTTATGCCACATGATAGGAGATCACTTGTGCTGGAAATACCTAAGTTCCTGAGGGACATACCGTGGAACATGCCTGGCAAACCCAGCCTGGAAAGAATTTGTACATAATAATACATACACACAAGTGAATTCCTGCTTATCTCTCAAAACCCAGTCAATTACTTGCTCATTTGAAAACTATCTTTAGATCTTGATCACAACTCTAGGGAATAATTACTAGATTCTTATTTTACCATACTGTCTTGCATATAGCTTTAGTAAAGAACAAAGTACACATATGGGAAATCACATGACTTCTTTGTTAACTCAGTAAAACTCTGAGATCATATACCACACCTTTATTTGCTTAGTACAAATCAGTATTCAAAATATTCATTTAATAAATAAATTGGAAAAGGAATTTTGAAAGCATTGTATTACTTACATATTTTAGACATGGGGATATTTTTCCCTGACTTTAAGCACATCAGAATGTAAAAAAATGAAGTGGAATTAAAAGTGTTCATATGATTTAAAAACTGTAATGTTTCTGTGTATTGTATTTCCCCCTATAAGTTGATAAAGATAATGTGAAGGGATTTATTACTAAATGAAAATAGAAAAACTGAGGTATGGGGATTTTATTTTTTGTCTGGGCATGTGGTGTTATTAGTCTCCATGGGGGTGGACACTACTAAGTGCTATAGATTACAACCACTTGTATTTAATTCCTGTTGATTTTATTTTCAGAGCTGCTTCTTCACAGATTCGAAATATATGGCTATGTGGGGGAGGATAGAACATCATGGCTATAATGTTAAACACGAGCATATACAGTCACAAAACCCACAAAACACAAAATGTGCTGAAGCAGCTGGAGTGTTCTTTTTCTGATAGCAACTTAGAAGACAAGAGGATGAGCAAAGTTGGCAATTGGATTATACTGACAAAAGCAGAGCAATTCATGCAAAGAATTTACTGTGAGTAGGTCTGAGACTGACATGTGTGATCACATTTTACCTCTATCAGCAGTGCAATGATTTTGAAATTAAAGTGACTAGATACACAAAAATATTAAGTTTGATATCTCCTCAAAAGACATTTCATACTTAGAAAAATGTGTGTGCTTCCACTTTAACCAAGCCCCATTGGAGAAATGTGGGTCAATGGTGATATTTAATTTGAAATACCAGTTTGGTATAAATAGTTTGAGTCTGGTTTTATGGTTTACTCTGCGAAGGGTAAAAAATATACATATATTACATATATATCATATATATGTTATATATTTTATATACCTGTATCTATCTATCTATCTATCTAAAAAACAACAAAAGCTCCTTTTCTGGTGCAAACTGGCTCATTAGTGTACCCAGTGAAAATTCAGCAAGATAAGTATAAATTTCTCAAGTTTAATCGCTGACATGTTCTGACCTTATTGATGAAAGATTAGGCGAAAAAAACAAAAAAGATGATTCAAGGGTCTTGGTCATTTAGTAATAAATAAGACTATGATGTTACTAATACATTTGAATTACCTTTATTGCCTTAAATTCCCATTAACCTCCTCAAAATGGGAATTTTGCTTAAATTATGTCATATAAATTAAGCACTTATCTAATGTCGATTTTCATATTAAGGTGGGAGCTGTTTCACTGAGCCTAAATATTCTACTGCACCTTCAAATGGAGTACTCATAGCAACACAGTATTCAGGTACCACTCAGATGCCATGAATTTAGGGATATTAATAAATGTTCTGCCAACCCCAAAGATGCATGGGGTCTGAAAAGAAAAATATACAAGATAAAATAGTTGAGGAAAGTTTTACCTTCTTTCACTGAACCAGAAATACAGAAACATAAATGAAGAGTGGGGGAATCCAGAGTTATTGGCGTGAAATTTTCACTAGTATCTCTATTTGAATATTTATTTGAAAGATAAAACTTCAAGGAACATAGACTAATTAGGGTAATTAGACAATAATCAATATGTTGCACTGGAGAATGTGGGCAGACAGGATGCACAAAAGCAATGTCCTGTGAAATTATACTTCTTTGTATATTGTTTAAGATACATGAAGCATTATAAACAATTTTCAATTATGTAGGAAAAAAATTATCCTACACTTAAAGAGCTGTGTTAATATATTGTATTCAGTACATCCTCAATCCAACAGTCATGTTATACAATCGAATGATTGTTAAAAAATATCAGTAGGTCCGTAGTTCAAGGTCTTATCATATGTCTACTGTTTGGGCTCCTAATCTCTCTATATCTAAACACAAAGATTATAAAATAGAAATAGAAAAATTAATATAATTCCACTAAAATGCATTTTTCATGCAACTAAAACAAACAAAAAGAAACCAAATAAGGCAAGTCATGTTAAAACATTGAGCATAATAGGTTTTCATCAAGATACAGGTATAGGTGGTTCAGAGTCTACACCTATGATGTACCCCATATGAAATAGTGCTTCAGGGACAGGTTCATTGTTTGACACCAGAATTTGAGATTGGGGAATAGACTGATTATCTGCATCTTTTCTGCTTTTGCTTACATTGACTGACTTGAATATTTTCTCTCTTGTCCTTGAATTTCTTGCTTCTTTTTGTATCTTGCTTTCTTTATTTTCCCCTCCAGATATTGTATGAAAAAGAACAGTAGAGACTGAAGTCAGTGATATATATCTCAAGATCAATCAGGTGCATGCCTCTGATGCTGTGCTGTCCAATAGCACAGCACACACATGTGGCTGTGTGTAGTTAAATTTAATTAAATTGCAATAAAACTAAAATTTCCCAGTTGCACCAGCTGCATTTCTAGTGCCAAATAGCCATGTGTGTCTTGGGACTATCATATTGGACAGTGCAAATATAGAATATTTTCATTATCACAGAAGGTTATATTGGACAGCACTGCTCTGATGAGTTTAAAACAAAGTAAAATTTTGTATATTGACCAACTTGTTTAATGGTTAGTGTGAGAATAACAGTTTCTCATAACTTCTTATATCTTGACCAGAACTGGAAGTCCTTCCATTATTTTCCCAATGCATGCTCAGAGTTCTCTTTTCTTGAGTGTGTAGATCAATAGGCATATTTAGTTAAATTGTCTCCTATTATTTAATAATTTTATTTTTATTTTTTACATTTAATACTTGTAGCTATAATATAGTTTTAAATACAATATTGCTAATGTGCTTTTACTGTTTAAAATCAAGTATTCCAACACAATCGAATATATAGTATTTTTTCCTTTATGCTTTTATGCCACTGTATTATATACCAAATTTTTATAAACATTAGGGTCTAACTGTTAGCATTAGAGTTATCTTTCAATTTTACTTTTTAAACTTTTTTTTGATGTGGACCATTTTTTAAATCTTTATTGAATTTGTTACAATACTGCTTCTGTTTTATGTTTTTTGGTTTTTTGACCACGAAGCACGTGAGATCATAGATCCACCAGGGATCAAACCCACATCCCCTGCATTGCAAGGTGGAGTCTTAACCACTGGACCACCAGGGAAGTCCCTTTCAATTTTAATTTCAATATCATATTCATTTTATTATTGTAGTTTGATAATACTTTTTAATAACCAATATCATAAGCCCACATTATTTTACTGTATTTTCAGTAACTTTTAATATTTTCAAGGGTAGTCTCTCTTGTTTTTTTTTTCTTCAGAAAAATTTTAGAATCACTCTCTGAAGCCTCATTTCCTTCAAGGTAATGAACAAGCAAACACAAATAATGGATATTCTTATTAAAAATGAATACATTTCTGAAATAATTTGAAAAAATACATGGTTCTCATTTTATCCCAAACATGCTTTATTTATCTCACATTTATTTATGTTCCTAATGAATGATATCTTTAAGGTTTTGTACACTTAGTGTATTTTGAATGAGATCAATTTCTAATTAATTGGTTATTTTAAGAAACTTTTTAAAAAATTTCTAAATATTTACTTTTTGTCCAATTTGCTGATCTCTTCTCTTTGGTGAAATTTTAAAATTTTCTTTTGGTAGAGAGCTATATAATTAATTAATGATAATTGACTCTTTTATGCTTCTGCCACTCTGCCTTCTACTAAATGTTTGGGCTTGATGTAAACACATATGTGCAGAGTGTTGTCATACAACAGGGACAGGGTATATGAAACCATGTACACTTTTATCAATGCTGTCATTAAAAGCTGCTCATTTTTTTTTTTTTGGAGTACTTATCTCCATTTGTAAATTTATAGTTATTCAATTAGTTGAATAATACAGAATATTCCTGTCCCTAGATTATAATTTTATGAGTATGGGCAGATGTCTCGTTAAGCCATTTTATCTCCAGTGCCCAACATAGTCATGGTCCTGATAAACATTAGCAGCTCAGTATTTATTCCTTTGAAGGTGTAAGTCACCCAGCAGATAAGCTTGTCTTTAGTAGGGGATCCCTTTGAAAAATAGTGAGCAGTGATAGAATTGTACTGACATCATTAGCCAGTCTGTTTTACACGTAGATGAGTGTCTCCATTAGATAATTAGTCATATTCTTGTGTCATAAATTATCAAAAAAGCAAAAGCTGTTGAACTTAGATTTATTTTTGCACTTTATTATTTCATATACTAGTTAATACTTTAAAAAATAATTTATATTTTCAGAAACTTACAAACATTTTATTTTTTATTAAAAATATTTTTTTCTGGATTTATTTATTTTTTTGACAGAAGACATCTTATTTTATTTATTTTTATACAACAGGTACTTATTAGTTATCTATTTTATACATATTAGTGTATATATGTCAATCCCAATCTCCCAATTCATCCCACCACCCCCTCCCGCTCCCCCCACCTTGGTGTCCATATGTTTGTACAAATATATTTTAAAAAGTAACTCACATAAGTTGAATATATTTAAATAATGTTTTTCTGTTTCTTTGAATAATAAAAAATATATTGAATAAATTGGAAATAATTTCTGTTAAGAAAACTAGTTCATAAACTTAGAAACTGTCTTACCTTATCAACAAGGTGTAATATTCATTGGAAAGTCTACATTCCTGTCCTATCTAGTTGTGAAATTTTGTCAAGGAAGCAAAGATACACAGACTACAGAAATTGAAAAATGTATACTTCCTGACGTTTTTAGGATCCAATTTTATCTTAAGAATCTAGGACTCAAAGATCTCTCTTCTCTTGGACATTAGCTACATTTAAAGAGGGTTAGAAACCCAGGTGTCTACTTCATTATAATCTTGATGGAGACGCTTTTCTCAATTATCTTGATTACCGCTATATTCCCAAGACATAAACCATACCTGTTATATAGAAGCGTTAGTAAATATATGTTGGAAGAATTAATAGAGAAAACTGAAGTAAGTCAGGAAGAAGGTATAAAAGGAGAGAGAGAGATGCTTCAGTAATCAAAGGAAAGGTGAGTTTCAAAATAGGTGAGTGGTCAATCATGTGAAATCCCCATGGAATGTCAAGTAAAATGAAGACTTAAAAGTTTCCCTGTCTTTAGTAACTCTAATTTAGCGAGAGGAAGCTTAGTGATCCAGTGTGAGTTAACATCATATGATGATGAATTGAGAAGAAAATTACTGAAAAAATGGAGACAGCCGCAATCAGCAACTAATGTCCAGAGAGAAACATCTTTTCCCCCCTCAATCTCAGCAAGCAAAAGTAACAACCACTAGCCCTCAACTCAAAGGTCTTTCCATACTTTGACTTCATGGAAAGTTAAATCATTTCTAGGAATGTTTCTTCTTTCCTCAAACTTTGTCTTTGTTTTTCCACCCTCCCTGAAGTCATGCAAAACATTTCAGCATTCCTTAGTGTGTATGACATGGTCATGTTTTTGTTTTAGAACACTTAGCTGAGGAAACCACATCAAGAAATATGTAATAAAAACCCTACTTTCCAATGCAACACATGGTGTATCATACAAGAATCAAGGTTGGGCTGAAAAGCAGAGTATTTTTTTCCATAAATACTTTTTTCTTGTGGATACATAGCTTTGTTCACATGTAGAAGATAAATTTAAGCTTTGATAATATGTCTCAGAGCCTCTTCATGAATAATGCTATTCTTCTACACCTTAGATTGTTTACGAGTGTTTTCTTGCCAATTAATTAATATCTTGTCCTGAAGTCATGGTAACTTCCAGTTTTGGTCCCTGAGTGCTTGTCCTCTGGTCCCATGTCCCAGTTTCAGCCTATGCACTCCTCAGATCTCTGAAAATACGCTAACAGAACAAGAGTTTCTAAAGTCCTTTCATTTTAAACCATTAATAAAACTAAAGCCCATTGACACACTTCCTCCTATTACTGTTAACCTGCTTTTACAGATGCTTTTAAGAGAATACCAAATGTCAAGTAGAGAGTGTCAAAAAATGCTGTGAGCTGGATCCACTAAAAAATTTGTTTTTTAACTTGATCCAGTAGTCTTTTTACTGCTTCAGTTCTTTGATTATTCCTATTTAACTCATACTGAATACCCCTTAAAAGTTATTTTTTAAATTGAATTATAGTTGACTTACAATATTGTATTAGTTTCACATGCACAACAAAGTGATTCAGTTTTATATGTATTTTTCAGATTATTTTCCATTATACATTATTACAAGATACTGAATATAGTTCCCTGTGCTATATAGTAAATTTTTGTTGCTGATCTACTTTACGTATAGTAGTTTATATCTGTTAATCCCATACTCATAATTTATCCCTCCCACCTCCATTTCCCCTTGGTAATCATAAGTTTGTTTTCTATATCTGTGAGTCTGTTTCTGTTGTGTATAGAGATCCATTTATATATTTTTTGGATTCCAAATATAAGTGATAAAATATATTTGTCTTTCTCTGACTTACATCACTAAGTATAATATACTGTAAATCCCTCTGTGTTACTGCAAATGGCAATATTTTATTCTTTTTTATGGCTGCATAATATCTTATTGTGTATGTATACCACATCTTAAGTCAATCATCTGTTGATAGACCCTTGGGTTCTTTCCATGTCTTGGCTATTATAAATAGTGCTGCTATGAACATTGGGGTACATGTGCCTCTTCAAATTAGAGTTTTTGTCTTTTTGGATATATACCCAGGAGTGGGATCGCTGGATCATATAGTAGCTCTATTTTTAGTTTTTTAGGGAGCCTCCATACTGTTCTCCATAGTGGCTGCACCAAATTACATTCCCACCAATAGTGTAGGAGGGTTCCCTTTTCTCCACACCCTCTCCAGCATTTTTTATTTGTAGACTTTTTGATGATAGCCATTCTGACTGGTGTGAGGTGATACCTCATTGTGGTTTTGATTTGCATTTTCTAATAATTACTGACGCTGAGTATCTTTACATGTGCCTGTTGGCCATCTGTATATCTTCCTTGGAGAAATGTCTATTTAGGTCTTCTGCCCATTTTTTGATTGAGCTGTTTGTTTTTTCAGTATTGAGTTGTTTGTATATTTTGGATATTAACCCCTTGTCCATGGCATCATTCACAAATATTTTTTTCCCATTCCATAGGTTGTCTTTTTGTCTTATTGATGGTTTCCTTTGCTGTGCAAAAGGTTTTAAGTTTTATTAGGTCCCAGTTGTCTATTTTTGTGTTTCTTTCTATTGCCTTGCGAGACTGATCTAAGAAAATATTGCTACAATTTATGTCAGAGAAGGTTTTGTCTATGTTCTCTTCTAGCAGTTTCATGGTGTCATGTCTTATACTTAGGTCCTTAAGCCACTTTGAATTTATTTTTGTATATGATATAAAGGAGTGGTCTAATTTCATTGATTTAAATGTATCTCTTCAGCTTTCCCAACACCACCTGTTGAAGAGATTGTCTTTATCCATTTATATATTCTTTCCTCTTTTGTCATAGATTGACTGTAGGTGTGTGGGTTTATTTTGGGGCTCTATAGGCTGTTTCATTGATCTATATGTCTCTCTTCTGCCAATACAATGCTGTTTTCATTACTGTAGCTTTGTACTATTGTCTGAAGTCTGGAAGGGTTATGCCTCCACCTTTGTTCTTTTTCCTCAGGATTTCTTTGGTAATTCTGGGTCTTTTGTGGTTCCATATAAATTTTAGGATTACTTCTTCTAGTTCTGTGAAAAATGTTATGGGTATTTTAATAGGAATCACACTAAATCTGTAGATTGCTTTTGGTAGTATGGCCATTTAAACAATATTCTTCCAATCCAAGAGCATCAGATGCCTTTTGATTTCTTAGCACTAGCTTCAATTTCCTTTATTGATGTTTCGTAGTTTTCAATGTATAGGTCTTTCACCTTTTCAGTTCAGTTTATTCATAGGTATTTTATTTTTGCAATGCAGTTTTAAATGGAAATGTGTTTTTAACTTTCTCTTTCTGGTATTTCATTATTAGTGTAAAGAAATGCAACAGATTTCTGTATTTTATGTTATTTTTTTTAATATTTATTTATTTATTTATTTATTTGTGGTACGCGGGCCTCTCACTGTTGTGGCCTCTCTCATTGTGGAGCACAGGCTCCGGACGCGCAGGGTCAGCGGCCGTGGCTCACGGGCCGAGCCACTCCGCGGCATGTGGGATCTTCCGAGACCAGGGCACGAACCTGTGTCCCCTGCATCGGCAGGCAGACTTTCAACCACTGCGCCACCAGGGAAGCCCAGATTTCTGTATTTTAATCCTTTGTCCTATAACCTTGCTGAATTCATTTATTAGTATTAATAGTTTTTGTGTGAAGACTTAAGGGTTTGCTACATAGAGTATCATGTCATCTGCAAAGAGTGACAGTTTTACCTCTCCCTTTCCAGTTTGGATTACTTTTCCTTTTCTTGTCTGATTGCTGCCACTAGGACTTCCAATACTATGTTGAATGGAAGTGGTAAGAGTGGACATCCTTGTCTTGTGCCTAAATTTAGTGAGAAGTCTTTCAGCTTTGCACCATTGAATATTATGTTGGCTATTGTAAATGGCTTTTATTATGTCGAGATGTGTTCCCTCTTTACCCACATTGGTGAGAGTTTTTATTATGAATGGATGTTGAATTTTGTCAAATGCTTTTTCCACATTGATTGAGATGATCACTTGGTTTTTATCTTCCCTTTTGTTAACCTGCTTAACACATGGCTTGATTTGTAAATGATGAACCATCCCCACAACTCTGGAATTAATCCTACTTGATCATAGTATATGATCTTTTTAATGTATTATTGGATTTGGTTTGCTAATATTTTGTTGAGGATTTTTGTATCTATATTCATCAAAGATATTGGCCCTATGATTTTCTTTTTATGTAATGTCTTTTACTGGTTTTGGTATCAGGGTGATGGTGGCTTCATATAATGCCTTTGTGAGTGTTCCCACTTTTCAACCTTTTGGAATAGTTTGAGAAGGATAGGTATAAGTTCTTCTTTGTATGTTTGGTAGAAATCCTCAACTGAAGCCATCTGTTCCTGGACTTTTGTTTGCAAGGAGTTTTTTTTTTTTAATTACAAATTCTGTTAAACTTCTTGTGATCAGTCTCTTCAAATTATCTGTTTCTTGACTCAGTTTTGGCAGGCTGCATGTTTCTAGAAAATTGTCCATTTTTTCTAGGTTGTCCAGTTGTTGGCATATAACTGATCATAGTATTCATTTATGATTATTTGCATGTCTGTGGTATCAGTTATTATTTCTCCTCTTTCATTTCTTATTTTGTTTATTTAGGTCCTCTCTGTTTTTGTTGTTGGTGAGTCTGGCCAGAGGTTTGTCAGTTTTGCTTATCTGTAAGAAAAAATGTCTCTTGGTTTTATGGATCATTTCTATTGTTTTTTAATCTCTATTTATTTCCTCTCAGATCTTTATTATTTCCTTTTTTCTCCTGACCTTGGGTTTTGTTTTTTTTCTAATTGTTTTAGGTAGTAGCTTAGGTTGTTTATTTGAGATTTTTCTTGTTTCTTAAAGAAGGCTTGTATCACTATCAACTTCCCTCTTCGAACTGCTGTTGCTGCATCCCATATACTTTGTAAAGTTATGTTTTCATTTTTGTTCATCTCAAGGTATTTTCTGATTTCTTCTTTGATTTCATCATTGACTCCCCCTTTTTTTAGTAGCATGTTGTTTAGTCTCCATCTGTTTGTTCTTTCCCCTTTTTCTTTCTGTGGTTGACTTCTAGTTTCATACTGTTGTGGTCAGAGATGATGGTTGAAGTGATTTCTATCCTCTTAAATTTGTTTTGACTTATTATGTGGTCTATCCTAGAGAATATTCCATGTGCTCTTGAAAAGAATGTATACTCTGGGTTTTTTGGACATATTGTCCAATAATATCAATTAAGTTCAAATGGTTGTTTGTATAATGTAGGACCTCTGTTGCCCAAATGATTTCCTATCTGGATAATCTGTCCATTGATGTCATTGGGGTGTTAAAGTCTCCTACTATTATTGTATTCCTGGTTAATTTCTCCCTTTATGTCTGTTAGTATTTGTTTTATGTATTTAGGTATTCTTGTATCAAGAACATATATGTTAACAAATGTAATTTCTCGTATTGATCCCTTTATCATTATATAATTTCCTTTTTCTTTATGGCCTTAGTTTTAAAGTCATTTTGTCTGATATTTCTATTCCTGCTTTTTTGTCATTTCTATTTGCATGAAATACTTTTTTCCATCCCTCACTTCAATCTGTGTGTCTTTTACCCTGAAATGAGTCTTTTGTAGGCAGCATACCATAGGTTCTTGTTTTTTAATCCAATTTGCCACTCTGCCTTTTGATCAGAGGATCATTTAGTCCATAGATGTTTAAAGTAATTATTGATGAGTATGTACTTATTGCCATTTTAAACCTTGTTTCTCTGTTGTTTTTGTAGTTCTCTTTTGTTCCTTTCTTCTTTTTGTTTTTCCTTTTGTGGTTTGATGGTTTTCTTTTGTAGTAAGCTTGATTTGCTTTATTTTCATTTTTTTGTGATTATTTTGTATGTTTTTGATTTGTGGTTACCTGAACTATAAGTATGTTGACCCATAACTATATCAACTTACTTTAAACTGTTAGGCATACAAGTTCAAACATATTCTAGAGGATCTATATGTTTATACTACCCTCCCCGACATTTTGTGATTTCAGTGTCCTATTTTACATCTTCATGCTTATCTTTTTGCTGTTAACTGTAGTTACAATAGCTTTTACAAAAGTTTTTGATTGTTTTTTAATCTAGGTACTGGCTTATTTAAGTGGTCTTCAATCCTTTTATATGTTTTCCTTTCCTATTGTGATTTTCCCTTTCCTGTAGATTCTTGGTTCCTTTTGCTTTAGAGAAGATCTTTCAATATTTCTTTTAGGGTAGGTTTAGTATTGCTGAATTCTTTTAGTTTTTGCTTTTCTGAGAAATTCTTTATGTGTCATTCTTTTCTAAATTATAATCTTGCTGGGTTGAGTACCCCAGGTTGCATGTTTTTTTCCCTTTCAGAACTTTGAGTATATCATGACTCTCCCATCTCACCTGCAAAGTTTCTAACAAGAAATCATCTGATAGCCTCATGGGCGTACCCTTGTAACTGAGTTTGTTTTTCTCTTGCTGGGTTAAGAATCCTCTCTTTGGGGGGGGGTGTTATTTTGTTGGGGGCCCTCTGTGTTTCCTGTGTGTGGTTGTCTGTTTCCTTCTTTAGGTTTGGCAAGTTTTCAGCCATATTTTTTTCACATACATTTTTAATCCCCCCTCTCTCTCTGCTTCTTCTCGAACCCCTATTATGTGTAGGTTGGCACACTTTTTATTATCCATCAATCTTGTTTGTTTCTTCCATTTGTTTTTCATCTGTTTTAATGTCTGCTGTTCTGATTGGGTTATTTCTATTATTCTATCTTTCAGATCACTTATTTGTTCTTCTGTGTTATTTAGTCCGCTATTCATTGCTTCTAGATTGGGTTTTGTTTTGTTTTTTTTATCTTGGCTATTGAATTGTGTAACTTTGATTGGTTCCTAATTCCTTGTTATAGTGATCTGCATTTCTATTGATTATCTTTCTTAATTCCTTCAGCATTTTTATTCCCTCCTTTTTGAACTCTGGGTCTAGTAGACTGGTGAAGTCTGTTTCATTACTTGTTCTTTAAGGGGATTTCTCTTTTTATTGGGAGTAGTTCTGCTTTTTGGAGTAGAAGCCCTAATGGTCAGGTTTGATTAGTCTCTTTTGCCCTTGAGTGCGTGCCTTGACCCAAAGCGGGTGACTGCTAAAGCACGCGAGGCCCCTGTGATCACAGTGAACTTATGCACAGCTTGTGCATGTGCCTGCAGTTCTTCCCAGAGCAGCCCAAGTTTGTGTTCTTTTCTTCACTATGTTCGTCCAAGACCCAGTGCTAGGCTATGGTGTGGAGTAGGCTGGGGTGGGGGCCTGGGCACTGTGGCTGCAGGAGTTGAAGTGGCTGTGCTGCCACCTGTGACCTAGTCTTCCTCTGTGGCAGACTTCTTCCAGGGCTTGTCTGCCCTAGATCTAGCTCAAAACTGCAGTGTGGAATGGGGTGGAGCCAGAGTACTCCCTCTGGAAATGAACGACATGAGTACATCTGCCCAGGACCTGTCTTTCTGAGACTCAGTGCCCAGCTGCTGCATGTTGCTATGGTGCCACCAAGTGTGTGTGCTGACAGTGGGCTCCACAGCCAGTGCTTGTGCCACCATGCACACATTGACAGTGTGCTCCAAGCTTCCCTCTGGATTACACCCCAGGTAGCTACCAGCACAAATCTCTCTACCCTAATTATCTAAGCCAGCACGTGTGCACTCCTCCCAAGTGGAGTCTAGGTTTCTCCAGCCCCTCTATCTGTCCCAGCAGATTTCCCAGCAGGCAAGGGGAGCTTGCCTGCACCCCCAGAGTGAGGGTCTGCCCCTGTGGTATTTCTCTTCCTTACAGATCCCTCCCAGGGCTGTCAGTCCCATGCTGGTGACTTTCTCACTCCCCCCTTCCATCCTAACCAGTTATGTGGAGATCTTTCTTGTAACTTTGGTTGTGTAGGAGATCTTCTGCCAGTTTCCAGTCAGTTTTCTGTGATAATTGTTCCACATATAAATGTATTTTTGATGTGTTTGTGGGGGGAGGTGAGCTCTATGTTCTCCTACTCTGACATCTTGATCTTCACTCCCTCTTTAAAAGTTTTTAAGGAACATTTACTAATCTACCAAAGTTGATTAGCTTTTATTATCAGGAAACTTCTACATCATTAAAATTGAAAGCTGATATGTGTTTCCTTAAGTCCTCTTCAGTTAAAAATCATTTTAACCTAGTTTATAATAGAGAACACACATAGAAAAGTGAGTACAAAACAATGTTCCTCTCATGAATACTAATATACAATACTAATATAACAATCAGCAAGTTCAAGACATCAAACATTGCCTGTAACTGAGAAACCCCAGCAGGTTGTTTACTAATGACTTCCCACCAATATAAGCACTACTTTGAATTATTTTGATCTTCATGTCTTTACTTAAAAAAAACATTATACATAAGCATGAAACATTAAACATTATGATTTAGTTTATCTGTTTTTTTAATAACTACTCTATATCTGTCACTCAATATTTGGGTGACAGTTTTTCAAAGTTTGTTCCATTTATTGCTGTATAGTGGTTTTTGTAAACATCTTTATTGGGGTATGATTGCTTTACAATGTTGTATTAGGTGTATAACAAAGTGAATCAGCTATATGTATACATATGTCCCCATATACCCTCCCTCTTGCACCTCCCTCCCACCCTCCCTATCCCACCCTTCTAGTTAGTCACAAAGCACCAAGCTGATCTCCCTGTGCTATGCAGCTGCTTCCCACTAGCTATCTATTTTACATTTGGTAGTGTATATATGACAGTACTACTCTCTCACTTTGTCCCAGCTTGCCCCCCCCATGTCCTCAAGTCCATTCTCTACATCTGTGTCTTTATTCCTGTCCTGCCCCTAGGTTCATCAGAACCATTTTTTTTTTTTTTAGATTCCGTATATATGTGTTAGCATACAGTATTTGTTTTTCTCTTTCTGACTTACTTCACTCTGTATGACAGACTCTAGGTCCATCCACCTCACTACAAATAACACAATTTTGTTTCTTTTTATGGCTCAGTAATATTCCATTGTATATATGTGCCACATCTTCTTTATCCATTCATCTGTCGATGGACACTTAGGTTGCTTCTATGTCCTGGCTATTGTAAATATTGCTGTGATGAACATTGTGGTACATGTCTGTTTTTGAATTATGGTTTTCTTAGGGTATATGCCCAGTAGTGAGGTGCTGGGTCATATGGTAGTTCTATTTTTAGTTTTTTAAGGAACCTCCATACTGTTCTCCATAGTGGCTGTATCAATTTACATTCCTACCAACAGTGCAAAATAGTTACTGTTTAATTACACAAATATATCATTTTCTTATCCATTTTACTCTTGCTGAAAATATAGGTTGTTTCTACTATTGGGCTCATGAATAATGTAGCTATGAATATTCTTGTCTCTTTTCTTAGATAAATTTCTACTATGTATATTCTTGTAGTTAAACATCTGAATCATAAGGTGTACAAATATTTAGTTTCTGAAGGTTATGTCAAAAGGATGTCCAAAGTGATTTTACCAATTTGCACTCTTAGCAGTGTATGAGAATTCCCCTTTCTCTACATTTGAACTAACACTTTGTATTTTCATTAATTTTTAGCTAGTTTTATCATATTGTGTGTTTTTTTTTTTTGTTTTTTTTTTTTGCGGTACACGTGCCTCTCACTGTCGTGGCCTCTCCCGTTGTGGAGCACAGGTGCTGGATGCACAGGCTCAGCGGCCATGGCTCATGGGCCCAGCCGCTCCACAGCATGTGGGATCTTCCCAGACTGGGGCACGAACCCGTGTCCCCTGCATCGGCAGGTGGACTCTCAACCACTGCGCCACCAGGGAAGCCCCGATATTGTGCTTTTAATACGTACTTCTCTAATTGTTAGTGAGGCTGATGTTGACAAAAATTTAATCAGTAGTCGATCTAAGAAAGAAATGGAAAATTTTATTCAAGTCAGCCTGAGGATTATAACCCTGGAGACGGTCTTTCAGAAAGCTCTGAGGACTGTTCATCTGTTAGAGGTCAAAGCACAGTTATATTAGCTTTTGAGACAAAGAGTTATATGTGAAATAATGTATTATTGACAGTTGACACAATCCAGATCCACACACACAAAGCAATTAGTGGGTCATGGGTCATTGTGACCCCTTACAAGATTAAGGAGGAAGGTTATCTTCTAAGGAGTTGTGATCCTTTATGAGATTAAGAAGAAATGTTATCTCCTAAGGAGGTCTGGTTAGTGCAGATGTACAATGCACAGTAAGGGGGAGGGAAGAAGCCCTAATGGGCAAAGAAAAATTTCGTGTTTTAGTTTTCTTGTCATAAAATATGAATTGTATTTCATCACTGAACACTTTTGCATAGGTTACTTTGACATTATATATCATTTTGATGAAATATTCAAGTCTTTTGTCTCTTTTTCTATTGGGTTATTGTGATATACAGAATTTATTTTTATATTCTATATTCAGTGCTTAGTTATTTGTTTTGTAAATATGTTCTCCCTTTAGGTAACTTGTTAAAATTGTCTTTAAATTTTTTAAGTTTTTCCTTTCTCACTTAAGTCCTTAATCCATGTAAGTTTTGTTGTTGTTGTTTATTTGTTTTTGTAAATAGCATAAGAAAGTTTTTCTCTAAAAATATTGTATACTATATATATTAATAGTCCATCCTTTTCCAATGAGCTGCCATGTCATCTTTGTCAAATATCAAATTTTCATAGATTTAATTCCAGTTGTCTGTTGATGCATCACAAAACACCCCAAAACTTAGTAACATATTTAATATTATTTATTAACAATTTTGCCTCTATTACCTTTTTTATACTGTGCTTGCTTTCTATTTGTGTGTGCATGTGTGTGTGTGTGTGTGTGTGTGTGTGTGTGTGTGTGTTTGTGTGTGTGGTATGTTTAACAAGGTTTTATAAATTTATGAGATAATAATTCTTCAGTATTCTGGAAGAATATTGAGTAATACTGGAATCATTGCTTTCTTGTTTTTCTGTTAGTATAAATGTTTTTTGCCTGTAAAATATTACAAGCTCTGGTTTTATGTATAGCATTATTGGTTCACATTTTTAATTAATATAAGACCATTCATATTTTATATCTTTATTTGATTAATTTTTATACATTTCATCTAAGTTTTAAGTTAAAAATCCATTCTTCTATTGACATTTTAATTTATGTTGTGTAACTCCTATACCCATTTTTCTTTCCTCCTATTGTTTATTTGATCATTTCCCATTTTTTGATTAATATTGCCAGTTATCTGTCACAATTATTAAACTTTCCATAGATCCAATTTTTTGCTTTCTAAATCTTCTCTATTGTATCCTAATATTATCAAATTATTTTCTTACCTTTGATTCAGTGTATATTCATTTTTATCCTTTCTTTTTTGCAAATATGATTTTTAATGCAACAGGTTTTTATCTAAATTGCCTTCTAGCTTCCTCCCACAAATGTTGATATTTGTTTCATTTGTTGTTATTTATTTCCAATATCACTTGTTAAAACAATTTTAAATAGAAAGCTATATTCTCTCCACATTTTGGAAATATTATTCATTGCTCTCTGGCTTTCATTTTTTGACATTAACATTTGTTTAATATAATTTTTCTCCTTATGTCAATTTATAAGTTTCTCTTTGGTTTTGGTTTCCTACATATGCACTAAAATGTGTCCAGGTGACAATTTGTTTTGTTTGGATTTCTCAGCTTTCTGAATATGAACCTTTTATGAATTCTGAAAATATTTATTTTTAGCCAATATCTTTGTAGCCATCCTTTCTTGCCATTCTCTCAATTTTGTCATTCTAGAAATCCAATTAAAAATTGAGTTAGGCATTTTTCTCAGCCCCTCCTCTATGATCATTTGCTCTTATGTTTCCCATCTCTTCATCTCTCTACAGCATGCTAATTAATTCCTCATGTCTTGATTCCAAATTACTAATTTTCTTTTCAGCTATGTGTAATATGATTGTGACTCATATTGAATTTTAAATTGCAATAATTTTGTGTCTTATTTCTAGAAGTTCTCTTTGTTTTATAAATTTGCCTGATTATATTTATTAGATGATTAATCTTTATTATCTTTACATAATAAACATACTTGTTTTATATTCAATACAAGGGAATTTCAGTATTCTGTAGTTTTTACAAGTCCGATTTTCTTTATTTCTCTCCCTTCCCCTCCCTTTTTTTCTCTTTCTTCCCCTACCATCCCTCTCTCTCTCCTTCCTCTCTCTGTCTCCCTATTTTTTCTCTCCCCACACCCAGCCCTTTCATTCATTCTTTCTTCAAACTTTGCTCATTGTGGTTTTGTATGAGTTAGGTGATTTTAGTTTATGGTTTATATTCTGTTGAATTCTTTATATATGGAAATGTTTAAGACTTAAAAGCATTCCTCTGAAGATAAAAGTAAATGTACTGCATTTAATATAATTAAATGAATTAATTGATTTTTGTCACAGGGAAATTAGAAATTCCAGATCCCATGTGCAATGTAGCATTTGAGAATTTTCTAATATTTTGGTTTTCCTTTTGTTTTTTATTTTGTTTAATGATCCACCAGATCAAAGACAAAACAGATATGTACCTATACCATCTCCTTCAGAGTTCATCTTTAAAATCTATTTTCCCTATCAGTGGTGTCTCAGTTCTAGGAAAGGATCTCTAACTAAGCTTTCTTCCTCATTATTCTGTAGTGTTTTCCTGTGTTGTTTGCATTTATAGCCTTTTAAAATTTATGCTTTGCACACCTAAGAATTGAAGATACTTCCAAGTTTTATAGGTGCTCCACTGAAGAGGGAACGTGTGGCCTTTATACAACCAAAGAGAGATAGCACTGTTGTTTCCACCACCAGAGAGTTGTATGTCTTGGCCAATTCACTCAGCCTTTTCAAACCACAGATTTTTTCATAAGCAAAGTCAGTGATAACACTTAACTTACTGTAGTTTTAATCATATGGAATGATAAGATAACTTTTTAAATATAGGTACTCCATGAATATTAGTTCCCTTCCTTTACTTGGACTGCTGGCCTACTTCCTTCTCCCAAAATTCCTATCCTTTGTCTCTTTTCTTTCATTAGTATCTTCGTGGTTTTTTCTTCAGAGAAAAGCACTTTACTATCATCACTACCCACTTCATTCCCAAGTATGCACTATACCCTCAGCCCTTGCCTGCCTTATCTTCCCTGTGCCCCATAAGAATATGCTAATTCCTTTCTGGAACTAGTGTAAATACGTCTATAAATTCATGTCTCTTATTAGATATTCTAATATTTCCCTGGTTCCTTTACATTTTTTTTTTTTTTTTTTGCAATACACGGGCCTCTCACTGTTGTGGCCTCTCCCGTTGCGGAGCACAGGCTCCGGACGCGCAGGCTCAGCGGCCATGGCTCATGGGCCCAGCCGCCCCGTGGCATGTGGGATCTTCCTGGACCGGGGCACGAACCCGTGTCCCCTGCATCGGCAGGCGGGCTCTCAACCACTGCGCCACCAGGGAAGCCCTTGGTTCCTTTACTCTTTCTTTTTTTTTTTAATGTTGAGCCTTCTTTTAATTAATTAATTTTTATTTTTGGCTGTGTTGGGTCTTCATTTCTGTGCGAGGGCCTTCTCCATTTGTGGCAAGCGGGGGCCACTCCTCGTCGTGGTGCATGGGCCTCTCACCATCATGGCCTCTCTTGTTGCGGAGCACAGGCTCCAGACACACAGGCTCAGTAGTTGTGGCTCACGGGCCTAGTTGCTCCACGGCATGTGAGATCCTCCCAGACCAGGGCTTGAACCCATGTCCCCTGCACTAGCAGGCAGATTCTCAACCACTGTGCCACCAGGGAAGCCTGGTTCCTTTACTCTTAATGTCAGGGACCATATTTTATTTGTCTTTGCATTTACAGCTCATTGTGTAATGTCTGCAGAGTATAATTAATAAATTAGGTAGCATCATACAGTAAGGTTATTATTGAGAGCATAGGTTTTGTAATTGGATATATGTGTACTGAAATCAGGAATCTTCCACTCAGCTATGTGAAGTGGGACAGTTCTTGATATTATTTTGTAACCTTTAAAACTGGTATAATGATACTTGTTTAACAGAATTTTTAAATTAAGTATGAAATGTTTTATAAAGCTTTTAGTATAGTGCCTGAAATAGTCTAAGTGCTCATAAAATGATAGCTGTTACTATTTTATGGTGAGAGAATGAACATTTAAATTTAAAATGGTTTATGGGAATCATCTATTGACAATACATACAAGTGTACAAACTAAACCTGAAAAATGCAGAATGTAACATCGTTTCCTCAAGGCACATCTTCATCATGATTTCTCTTTTTACTACTTCCTACTGCCAAGTCATAACAACTTTGGAGAAGTTTTCTGTGTTCCTCTCCTCCATATCCCTAGGGTAAGAGTCATCAGTCTCATACATTCACTCATTCAGTGGAATGGATCTAGGGAGTGACTAACATACAAATATTACCTTCATGTTTAGACCACAAAACTTGCATAGTAAATTAGGCAAACTAATATGTTTCATTTTATTTCTACAAGCATTTTTCAGAGTTTTCCTTGTGTTTAGCCCTGTTAAATACTCTTTGTTTTAAGCCAGTTGACCATAATAAAAGGTAGTTTATGAAATATATTTCAGGGCTAAATTTTGCGGAACCAGGTATTACCCTAGTAGTTCAGAGTAGTAAGCAACTGATTAGGTTAAAGTATTTAAATAAGGCATAGTTCAAGATGGAGGATGTAAGTTGGCCTTTATGTTATGGACAAGACTTGGATCACAGAAACTTGGTGTGCCTCATACATAAAATTGATTTAATCATTTAGTACCTTGTTATCGAATACCTACCTTTCTAAAGGCCTAAGAAGAATAATGCTTCAGTTGAGAGAATCTTCCTGAAAGTTTGGACTCATGGTACTTGAAGAAGAAAATGTGAAACAAATATTTTATTTATTAATGTTTTAAATTTAAACTTGGCAGGCACTGTATTTGTGCTTGAAATAGTTCTTCACATAGTATGGTTTTGAAAATTAGCTTTTAATAGGAGGGAGAAAACCTGTAACATTATTTGTTAATCAAAATTTCCCATTAATATCAAATATATTCAATGGCTTCCCAATAGTAGGTGGAAATGTCAGTATATTTTTTTGAATTTTATTTTTTATTATTATTTTTATTAACTTTTACAATGTTGTGTTAGTTTCTGCTGTACAGCAAACTGAATCAGCTGTCGAATTATGGTGAATATGGATTAGGAAAAGGTCTGGTGTGAGATGCCTTTCTTTCGGCCTTAACCACGTGAGGATGAGATAAAGATCTGTATAGATCTACAATCTTTTCCCTGATATTTATGATTCTTCAGAGACTTGAAATAATCCTGAGGAACTTAAAGAAATACTGTCTTCTTTTAATTACCTTAACTCTTTCATTCCTGCACACAGCTTGCCATAATCAGTTTGTTCCTCAGCGAGACAATTTATGCAGAGAGACATCGTTCTGAATAAATCTGTCCCAGTTTTCCTTATGAAACTTATTTCCAACTGATCTGATGCATTTAATTTAGCACATTTATATAACCTATTGCAGCCTTGCACGTTTTCAAATGTAATTAGGTTTCAAAATCATATTAAATTCATAGGAATTGCAGAGTTCCAAACTGAGTTATTCAGATATTTTTCTCTATATGTCCATCTATGTATCTATATATACACACATACACACATCTAGTTTTCTTTTTCTGCTTTTGGCCCCTGTGTCTTAAAAGACCTCTCCTGGACCTGCAGCCCACACTGGTCAACACTCTTTGTGTGCTAGTACCAGTTTCAGTCAGGTTATTTTGATCCCATATGTACAGTCAAATGCTGTTGATGTTCAACATTTAGCAAATCAGCCAGGTCGTCAAGGGCTGTTTCTTCCAGAATATTTTTCTCTTTCTAATCCCAGAAGGATGTGTTTCACAAGTATGCTAACTGCTAAGACTTAAAAATGTCCCACATTAATGTCTATGCCGCAGTTAACACATGTATCCTCTGCTATTTTTTTGCATGTTTATTTTTTATACAACTTTAAAGGTTACACTTCATTTACAGTTATTACAAACATTGGCTATATTCCCTATGTTGTGCAATATATCCTTGTAGCCTATCTTACACCCAATAATTTGTACCTCCCTATATTTGTACCCACCCCTATACTGCCCCTCCCCCTTCCCTCTCCCCACTGGTAACCACTAGTTTGTTCTCTATATCTGTGAGTCTGTTTCTTTCTGTTTTATTTACTAGTTTGTAGTGTTTTTTAGATTCCACATATGTGATATCACACTGTATTTGTTCTTTCTCTTCTGACTTATTTCACTTAGTATAATGCCTTCCAAGTCCATACATGTTGCTGCAAATGGCAAGATTTCATTCTTTTTTATGGCTGAGTAGTATTCCATTGTTTATATATATACCATATCTTCTTTATCCATTTATTTGTTGATGGACACTTGAGTTGCTTCCATATCGTGGCAATTGTAAATAATGCTGCCATGGACATTGGGGTGCATGCATATTTTCAACTTAGTGTTTCTTTCTTTTGGATATATACCCAGGAGTGGAATTGCTGGGTCATATGGTAGCTCTTGTTCTTAGTTTTTTTGAGAAATCTCCATACTATTTTAGACAGTGGCTGCACCAATTTATTATATATTCCCACCAACAGTGTACAAGGGTTCCCTTTTCTCCACATCATCACCAACATTTGCTATTTGTGTTCTTTTTGATGACAACCATTCTGACAGGTGTGAGGTGATACTTCATTGTGATTTTGATTTACATTTCCCTGGTGTTTAGCAATGTTGAGCATCTTTTCATGTGCCTATCGGCCATCTGCATTCCTTCATTAGAAAAATGTCCATTTATTTCTTCTGCCCATTTTTTTAATAGGGTTCTTCATTTTTGTTTTTGTTTTTGATGTTGAGTTATATGAGCTGTTTGTATGTATTGGATATTAATTCCTTATCAGTCATATCATTTGCAAATATTTTCTCCCATTCTGTAGGTTATCTTTTTGTTCTGTCAGTGGTTTCCTTGGCTGTGCAAAAGTTTTTAAGTTTAATGAGGTCCCATTTGTTTATTTTTGTTTTTATTTCCTTACTATTTTTATTTTACCTGTTCTCACATCACTGCAAAACTTTAAGGAGAAGGATCAAGTCCCTCTTTGCTCGCCTTGGTGCCTAACATATAGTTAGTGCTCTTTTCTTCAAAACAGCTCCATGTTTCCTTCATTATATTCAGGTTAATTTTCTAACAAGGTGTTCAAGGATTTTCATGATCTGTTCCTGTTTACCTATTTGGCTTTATGTCTCACTTTTCAATTCCACAGCAGTTTGGTTAATATTACTTTCAGTTTCACAGATTTGCCATTCTCTCTTTATCTACATGGCTTTTGCTCAGGCTATTCCTCTGACTGTGGCATTCTTCATCAGTTGGCTCCTCACCATTCATTAGGGCTGTCATTTCATGGTATATGTGCCCATTTTCTAAAGGTTCTATATGTCACCTTCTCTTTAATTTTGAAATTAATTAAAATTAATTTGGTTTAGATAATTTTGTGACAGCCCTTGAGATAATTGGAAACAAATGAAGTGTTTTGAACCCAGAATTTTATATACTAGAAATAAAAGAAGGCTAAGTTTACAGCTTTAATCCCTGCAGAGAAAAGTGTGTTTTATATGAGGAAGCAAATCTTGTGTATAGACAGAAGTGTTCCTGAATACCCTTTATTAAATCTTAATACTAGAATGGAAGAAATATATACTTATACATAACCAAGTTTTATTTTCAGCTCTACCATTTACCATGCCTGTGACTTTGGACAGTTTTGTATTTTAATTTGTGTAAAGCAATTGCTTACACAACTTTATGTATTTAATCAAAGACTTAACACAATTCCAGGAGCATAGTAATTATTCAATAAATATTATATAACAGTCATTTTTTGCCCTAGTCCCATATTAAACTAAATTCTCACCACTCTATCTGGTTCATTGTATATATGTCCTTTTTATCAACTCTAGTGTAAGGTATTTAATAAGCCAAAACATTGGTTTATTAAGCTTTGTCATTTTTTTTTCTCCATTCAAAAGTTGGCTCTTAATTGCCAATCATTAATATTTCTTGCATGAATATAAAATGAATGTTTACCTGGCCATGTTGTTAAAAATAAACTTAATGTTTTACCAGAACTTTAAATTCTTACAAGGCCCACACATTTTATAGAAAAATTAACAACTGTACATTTTACTCTTCATTTTCTTTCCTATTTAGGCCTGATATTTATAGATTAAGATAACAGTTCAGATAAGGTTGACGTTTTATCTTACATGTGAACTAACTCAAAGATATTATCTTAAACACAAATCCACAGAACAAAACCATGTATTGTTATATAAAGAAAGGTAGGCCATATAAAAATTTTCAGATCATTACAAAAATGTATGCTGCATCTTTCCTATGATGATCTATTTTAAGTGCACAAGCCCTCAGCACAGCACATTTATACAACATGTGCATGGGAAGATGCATACCTCTTTCAAAAGAGCGCATTATGTAACAGCCACCAGAAAAGAATAAAGACCCAGAGGAAAGAGGAAGGGGACTAGTTAGTACAACTTATGTGAATCAGGAATGAATCACGTGTCAAAAATAAGAAATTAATGAGTCCAAATGCATTTATAAAAAAAGTATGCTGTTATACTTTGATAACTTAATATTTCAAGTACTGTCTGAGAATAATACAAGTAATTGATGTTTCCCCAAAAGTGCTGTATAATTTTCACTTACAGTCAAGTGTAATACTCAAAGTATGTGTAGTTGCATTGCATCCTTTCTTTTCAGTATCTACTTAAAAACTATTTGCATCTGTTTTCCTGTTAGCACTCAGAATCCTCTATAAAGTCCAATTACTACTTTAGACTTTATGGGGAACAATCAAAATATCTTTAGTTAATTCAACTGATATTTCAATACAGGTAAAACTTTGAAATGGAGCCACCAGTTATTGCAACTATCACATGCTGCATGTAACGGTATACTGTACACGCTTTTCATATGGCCATAACTCATGCTTCTTATGTATATATGTGCTCTTTTAGGAAATTAGATTTTCATTTCAGTATTAGGTAGACACTGCATTTTCATGGACAGTTATACAATTTCTAGATGTTTTTTTCTTTTATTGTTATAGGCCAAGGCTTTATTTCTTGTTCTATTGTAGAAAGTCATCCCCTCATTACATTATAAAAAGTGGCTTGGGCTTCCCTGGTGGTGCAGTGGTTCAGAGTCTGTCTGCCGATGCAGGAGACACGGGTTCTTGCCCTAGTCCGGGAAGATCCCACATGCTGCGGAGTGGCTGGGCCCGTGAGCCATGGCCGCTGAGCCTGTGCGTCTGGAGCCTGTGCTCTGCAACGGGAGAGGCCACAACAGTGAGAGGCCCGCGTACCGCAAAAAAAAAAAAAAAAAAAAAAAAAAAAAAAAATGGCTCACTGATAGAATCAGTAATAATTTTGAACTTGAATTATCGATCTCTTAAAGCATTTATAAGGAATTACACATTAGTGGATTCAAATTGTAATTGGGCATATTTAATTACATAAAATTATAGTTCTTTTAATTCCTTTCAAATGGAACATTAATGACTACTGGATCATGAGTAAGTAAATAGAGAATAGAAGTGTGAAGGTGTCAGGGCAATGATATTACAAAAGGAGGAGAGACAAAGAAAAGCTTTACAGTGCAGTTTGCATTTACTTTGGCCACCCCTCTGGCCAACATTTCACTTCAAAAGTCAATTGATGATCAAATGAACAAGAAGCTAGACTTTATTCTGAAAAACAAGCAACCTGACAATTACATTATCTTATAAAAGAGTAAGGTTCAACAGCAGAAACTTAAACACACTTTAGACATATTTCTTTTCCCTTTCAAAGTTAGTATATGAACATTATTTTTCTTGTATCAGAGGGACTTATGTGTGATACCAGTTCCCTGACTTCCCCGACTCTGTGAAATAGATGAGTGAATGGGTAAGCTGAAAGGGAGAAGACTTGAAAAGTTGATAACACGTAATAAAGAAGCAGACACTGATATCTCAGGACTGAATTTGTATTTTGGCTACTTTTATTAACATGAATGTCTTATTCTTATGAAATTGGATTTATACCATGCAAATTGTTACTGGATTAATACTGCATAAACTAAAGTATACAGTATAATCTAAAGGATGGCATAGAGTTTTTCTGACTCCCTTACTTAACAAGTAAAACTTAAATATCACATACAAAGAAAAATAAACGCTTACTAGAGTATGACTCTCTTAATGGACTAGCTTTTTTTTTCTCTTAGGAAAACTCTCCTTTATTTAATTATTATTATTTTTAATGAGTGTGGGTGGAGCTGTCAGATTTTTTAAAAAATATTGATATGAAAAGCCCAAGTGTCAGAAAATTGTTTTTAAATTAATTCCTTGCTAATATATAGTAAAAAAAAAAAAAAGTATGAAGTTGGAAGTGTCTTACTCATAGTCCTGGTAAGTCACATGACACTATCTGGGATATATTAGTGAAAATCCTTGTCTGATTCATGTATTCAACTAGGAAGGTGGGCTTACCTGGTGACTTTCTAATGCTGAAGTCATAGACTCTTGAATTTCTTTTGTTGTCTTAGAAGGCCAGTTGGAAGGCAATGTGTGAAGAGTGATGGCAAATTTAAATTTAAACATGTGCATATTGGTCAACTATTCTAGTAGAAACCTGAATGTCAAAGTTAAACCAGAGACAAAAATGTGAGATTGCATCCTTGGATAACTGTCCATTGTTTTTCTTATATGTCCCTATATGCTTTTCTGACAGTGGATTCCAGTAAACATATTCTCATAGGCTATTCAAGATTTGTCATTAATAGCATTGCTAGGCCTTAGGACTTCCTAAAGTTCCCCAAGTTCACAATGTGACAACGTAATTACAGGAAGATTCCATTTTTTGTGTGCCAGTGGGAACAAAATAGAGGAAAATGTTCTCTATTCCTAGCAATAACCAGCAAGCAGAACCATTTATGTTCTCAGATACCTTCCTCACTGCTGCTCTTCAAATCATTAGTTAATCTGATCATGGATGTCTTCAGACAAATATGAAATGACTAGCTGAGAAAAAGGAGGAAACGAAGACAAAGACATTGCTCTGACTTAGAAGACTCTGTACTAGTTGGTCCTCCATTATCATTCTAACTTTGTTCCTAGTAATTTATCTTGTTTCTTCTGCTTGAGCCACACTAGTCACTGTGTTTATTTCTGAAGAAGCCAGGCATGGCTCCAGCTCAGATTCTTTTTAAGTGTTATTCCTTTAGCCTTGGATGATCTTACTTCAGAGATCTTCACAGCTTACCCTTTCATTTTTAAATCTACACAAAAAATTTACATCATGAAATCCTTTGCCCATCCTTTATAAAATTGCAATGCCTTCACCACCGAAAAGGGTAGATTCGTCTCTGCTTTATACTTTCTCCTTAGTGCTTAATACTATATATCACATTGAAAAATCATGTGATTATTAGCTATTTTATGAAGTTTTTGTTTAAATATTTTGTCCTTTTCTATTAGTTTTTTTCTACTGTTATGTATTTTACTTACCTTATTAACTCAAAGTGACTCTGTTATAAGCTGCAACATTATTTAATGTAATATTTTGGGAAAAAATGCTACCAATTAAACAGTGTCATTGTTTGGTGAAGAATGCATTATGGTTTCAGAGATACTAAAATAAGCATTAAATTATAGATTGAGAATCACCAAAGTGGAGTATTTATCATGTTTCTCTGCTTCCCTCACTAGAATGAAAGTTTCATGAGGGCAGAGATTTTCTTAGTGCTTTCTTCACTGCTATCAACTTTCATAGTTCCTGTTACTCCTGATATATAATAGTAGGTACCCGATTCATATTTTTGACATAATAAATACTTGAATAGATTTTAGCAGTTTTATGTTTAGTTATTGTTACATCAGTGACTTACAATTGTTATATGCTTCTCTTTTATGTTCTCTCTCCCATGCAGCACCAGGTAAAGACATAAGAAATTTAAAAAAGTAGGTGTTGATTAAATTGTATCAAGTTGAGGACCATTACTTTATAGAGTTGGGGTATGTGTGTCTCTCTATATGCATTTGATGATTTCAGAAAGCATTATTCTTTGTGATTAGTTATAGTTAAATTTGTCTGCGAGTAGCAAAATGGAGTAGTTTAGGAGTATGATAGGCAGCTCTGGCCTATTTTAGTGCCTCATGATGCTCAGGACACAGGTTCTGTCTAACTTGCTGCCCTACTATGCATGACATTCAGTCCATAGTTCAATTCATAGTCTAAGAGAACCCCACTGGCTCCATTTCTCTGTTCTCATGTCAGCAGGAGGTAGAAGTGCCAAAGAGAAAGATATAGCCCATACCATTTAAAGACACTTCTTGAAAATTACACGTACCTTTTCTTCTTAGATCTTGTTAACCAATGATGTCATATGACCACATATAGTGCAAAGAGAAGATGAAGAATTTCAAATTATTCATCTGGATGACCAATACCGTAACTATTTCTTAGAAAGAGGAAGTAAATTTTATGTAATAGTGTTTTCTGCACTGAACGGTCTATGAGTATCTTTCTTCCCACATTTACAATATAATACAGCTCCCTAAGAAAGACATAGCAGAGTCCTATGCAATTACTATTTTGAGATCACAGTCCAAGTTTTCTCAGAGATATGCTGGATATAGCTCCTCATATTCTAATAACCTATAAACTATATCACAATTTAAAATGTTCTGAATATTGCCATTTCTACTAACATGGTTTAGGGACAGAACAAATGTAATGAAATGAAGAATGGATGATGGGAAATACACAGCAGTCACTAGTCAGCTTATATCACATCCTACAGGGCAAGAATAGAAAAGACTCCCTTCTATGACAGGACACTATTTCCTATAGGTTCCATCATCTGAGCTTGGCAATGGAGAGTACAACCCACATAATGGTTTCTCAGCTTTAATAGTGGGTTTCCTGCTGGCCTACAGTTGGACTTGCTCTTTCTTTATGGTGTGAGAAATTAAAAGCTTTATCAAAGACTGTGGTTTTGACAGTATAATTTTCTTCAAAATTTAATAGGTTTCCAGTCAATTTTCTTCTAGGACTCTCCATGTGCAAGCAATTGCAGCCAAGAATTTTGCTGATGTATATTAATTTAAGCTTAAAGACTCTTGTCTTTTATTTATCAAACTCTTGCTTTTTGTAAACTACTTTGAGAATATCCAAAACAATAGACTTGGGTGGAAAAGAAACCAACTTAGTGTGGTCTTTGCTACAGAGAATAAAATGTGTTTGAAATAGGCTTGAGGAAATAGTCTTAGCACATTGAAGTCTGTCTGAGAGCTGCCATTAATAATGGCTTTGGTCTGAACTACCAACATATTTGTTTCTTCAATCCTCTGAGTCCTCAAATTATTGGAAGTTCAATCAATGAAAATTACCTACCAAAAGGTCTAGATTGCTTTCCTAGGGAGAATGGTAATCTTTTCCAACTCTGCCTTTTGGGTGGTAAATTCTAGTCTGAGTATTGCTCTCTGTTAAACAACTAGAAGTAGCTAATGAATACCTACATTTTGAAAATTTCTTATTTTCTCTAGTGCTATAGCCTCCTTTAGCACATGATCTGCTTCCAAACAAAAATAAATACACAATTTGTGCCACATATTTTGACACAGCATAGCAGGTATTATTAACTTTTAATATGTAATCCTTCCCACCCAACATACAACAAATTCCAATACTAATCCAATAGCATATGCTGTTACTTATAGCACTATAATCCAGGTACCAGATTCTGTATTAGTTAATATTAGGTTTAGCTGTGAGTGTCAGAATATCTCTGTTAAAATTTATTGAAACATAAAATTCTAATAGGCAGTCCTGAATTATCACAGGGTTGCATTTAGGGTCCTTCTATCTAAGGGCAGTAGAATATGGCAGATGAGAACATGATTTTTGGTGCAATAATGATTTTGTCCAAGTCTTGCTTCACTACTTACAATCTGTATGACCTAAGACTTAGAATTCTATCTTTGTGGGCTTCAATTTTTGCAACTATAAAATTGAGATAATATTAAATAGCTCACAGGGTCGTTGTGAGAATTAAGCAGGTTAATACATATAGTGAACTCAGAACACTTCCAGGTACAGAGTAAATTATATACATGTGAATGTGTGATCAGTTAACTTTTGCTATGCAATAACCATCCTAAAACTAGTGTTTTAAAATATCAAGGCTTTATGTTGCTCACTTTTCTTCGAGTTAGCAAATTGGGCTGGTTTGGAATGAGCCTGGCTGATACCTAGGTGGGGCTTGCTTGTCAGTCTACGGTCAGTTGGTAGGTCCACTGGAGTTGGCTTGTTTATCATGAGAAAGCTAGCCCTTTATTGATGTATTTGCTCATCCTCCAGAGACTTGGAATGAGAGTCTTCACATGGCAGTGGTGGCATGGGTATTAAAAGCAGACAAAAAGGGCAAATTTTAGTGTACATTTTTCCAAATCTGTGCTTGTATCATGTTTGCACCTGTCACACTAGCCAGAGGGAAAAGCAAGTTCATCCCATATTCAAGAAGTAAAGAATACATAGTCACTGATGGGGGAGGAGTTATGAAGTCATACTGCAAGGGTAGAAGAAAAATTTATAGCCATATTTGCAGCTGATTACCACTATTATTGCTATTGTGTTGAGCTCTACCATGAATCGTCTCATTCTCAAATTAATGTGACAATCCAGTTCCAGCCATCAAACTTTGCATTCCAAGAGTAGGATGACAATGGAGAATTAAGATTATAATAGAATTAGAGTTGCTAATCAGCTGACCTTGATTTGAGGAAATTATCCTGGATTATCTAGATGAGTCCAGTGTAATAACAAAGGTATTTGTAAGTGAAAGAGGAGGCTGGAAAGTCAATGTCAGAGTCACAGAGAATTGAGGATAGTATTCTGCTGACTTTGAAGATGAAGATGTCTACTCTATGTTGAACTCCAATTGGAACAACGGGTTGTATCTTTGAGCACTTGTTATATTCCTAATAATGTGTTACTAAAAGCAATTAATATAAAAGAAAATAAAGAATATTCACTACATATATTCTTCTTCTAATGGATATTTAATATAAACTATCATGGTTAGTAAGCACTTCAGCCATAATTTTGTTATGATAATTGTTATTAGTATTCTGCTTTTACAGATGCAGTGATTGAGGCTCAGGAAAGTTAATTAATTTCCACAGCCACATACCTGGCAAGTTGAATTAGAATTAGTACCAAGGTTTTTCTGAATCCAAAGTCCATGCTCTTCCTCTCATGCTTATGAAAAAGGTTTTTGTTAGCCTCTGGGTGACTGAATGATATTCTCTAGGCCCTCATCTTCCCTTCTCTACCTTTATTTTCAAGGCAAATGAGGATAAATCTTTAAAATTGAAGCTATTTTTCTAGGCCTCAATTCTCCCTTTGGGTGACACTTTAAAAGGAGGAAAGAAATCAATCACTTGGGTGCAAGCTTCATTTTTTAATAAAAACTTTATTGAAATATAATCAGCTGCTATAAAATTCACACTTTTAGTGTTTTTTGTAGCATATCACAGAGTTGTGTAACCATAACCACTACTTAGTTTTTAATATTTTTATCACCCCAAAAAGAAACTCTGTAGTCATTAGCTGTCACCCCTATCCATCACATTCCCTCTAGTCTCTGGCAACCACATGTCTACTTTCTGTCTTTATAGATTTTCCTGTACTGGACATTTCATATAAATGGAATTATAAAATATGTAATCTTTTGTGACTGACTTCTTCCACTTAGCACAATTTCATGTTCATCCATGTTGTAGCATGTAGTACTTTATTCTTTTTATTGCTTGTTATGCCACCTTTTCTTTAATAATAAAAATGCAATCCATCAAATCAGAGCAAATCATATATTTGATAAGGAACTTATATTGCTTATCAGTTTAAGGACATTTGGATTGATTACACTCTTTGGCTATTATGAATAGTGCTTATATGAACATTCATGTACAAGTTCTTATATAGTCATAATGCCTTTCTCTAGGATATTTACCTAGGAGTGGAATTGCTATTTACTATGATAATTATATATCTAGCCTTTTAAGAAACTCCTAAGCTGTAAGTGGTTGGAATATTTTACATCTCACTAACAATGTGTGAGACTTCCAGTTTCTCCACATCGTTGCCAACATTTGTTACTGTCTGTCTTTGTGATTATAACTATTCTACTGAGTGAAGTGGTATCTTGTGGTTTTGATTTACATTTTCCTAATGAACAATGATGTTAATATTCTTTTCAAGTACTTATTGGCTATATATATATATATATATATATATATATATGTGTGTGTGTGTATGTATATTTGGAGAAATGTTGATTGATATTCCTTGCCCAATATTTAGTTGGGGTATTTTTCTTCTTTAGCTGAGTTGAAGGTACTGTTTACAAGTTGTTTGTCAATTATATGATTTGCTCCAATTTTATGGGGTTTTCTTATTAAGACTTTTTAATTGACATATTTGACATTTTATTGACATATATTGATTTAAAATGTGTTAGTTTCTGGTATACAGCAAAGTGATTCAGTTATACATATATATACATATGTTCTTTTTCATATTCTTTTACATTATGTTTTATTACAGGATATTGAATATAGTTCTCTGTGCTATATAATAGGACCTTGTTGGTTATCCATTCTATTTATAATCGTGTGCATCTGCTAATCCCAAACTCCCAATCCAATCCTCCCCTGCACCCCGCCCCTTGGCAACTACAAATCTGTTCTCTGTCTGTGAGTCTGTTTCTGTTTTGTAAATAAGTTAATTTGTGTCATATTTTAGGTTCCACATAGAAGTGATATCATATGGTATTTGTCTTTCTCTTTCTGACTTACTTCACTTAGTATGATAATTTCTAGGTCCACCCATGTGGACCACCCATGACATTATTTCATTCTTTTTTTTATGGCTAAGTAGTACACCACTGTATATATATACCACATGTTCTTTATCCATTCATCTGTCTATGGACGTTGTTTCAGTTTGTTTCTGTGTCTTGGCTCTTGTAAATAGTGCTGCTATGAACACAGGAGTGCATGTATCTTTTAGAATTATAGTTTCGTATTAAGACATTTTTTAAAATGATTAAGACATCATTATTACACAAAGTCCATAGTTTACCTTGTGGTGCACTCTTGGTGCTATACACTCTATGAGTTTGGACAAATGAATACTGACATGCATTGTTATTATGGTATCATACAGAGTATTTCCACTGTGCTGAAATCCTTTGTTCTCTGACTATTCATTCCTCCCACTTTTCCACCTCTACCAACAATCCCAGGCAACTGCTGATCTTTTTATTGTCTCCATAGTTTTGCCTTTTCCAGAATGTCATACAGTTGGCATCATATAGCATGTAGTCTTTTCAGATTGACTTTTTCACTTAGTAATATACATTTAGGGTTTCGCAATGTTTTTTCATGGCTTGATAGCTCATTCTTTTTTATCAGTTTATATTATTCCATTGTCTGGATGTACCACTATTTACTTATCCACTCACTTACTGAAGGACATCTTAGTTTTTTCCAAGTTTTGGCAATAATGAGTAAAGCAGTGATAAACATCTGTGTGCAGATTTTTGTGTGAACATAAATTTTCAACACCTTTGGGTAAATACCAGGGAACACAATTGCTGGATTGTATGGTAAAAGTATGTTTAGTTTTGTAAGAAGCTACTAAACTGTCTTCTTAACTGGCTGTGCCATTTTGTATTCCCACTAACAATGTATCAGTGTTCCTATTGCTCCATATCCTCACCAGCATTTGGTATTCTCAGTCTTCTAGATTTTGGCCATTCTAATAGGTGTGTAGGGGTAGCTCATTCTTATTTTAATTTGTATTTCCCCGATCACCTGTGATATGTATCATCTTTTCATATGTTTATTTGCCATCTGTATCCCTTCTTTTGGTGAGGTATCTTTTATGGTCTTTGTCTCATTTTTAATCAAGTTGTTTTCTTATTATTGAGTTTAAGTGTTGTTGGTATATTGTATGTAACAGTCCTTTATAAGATGTTTTTTTCAAATATTTTCTCCCAGTCTGTTGCTTATCTTCTCTTTCTCTTGATATTGTCTTTCACAAGGCAGAGGTTTTTAATTTTCATGAAGTTTTATTTATTAGTTATTTCTCTTATGCATCATGCTTTTGATGTTTTATCTAAAAAGTCATTGTCATAACCAAGGTCATGTATGTTTTCTCCAATGTTATCCTCTTTTAACATTTTGCTTTTCTTTTGCTTTTAACATTTAGGTCTGTGATCTATTTTGAGTTAATTTTTGTGAGGGAAGTATGTCTGTGTCTTGAGTCATTTTTGTCTCCATGTGGATATCCAGTTATTCCAGCAGCATTTGTTGAAGAGACTATCTTTTCTCCATTATATTGCCTTTGCTCCATTATCAAAGACCAGATGACTATATGTGTGGGATTTTGTTCCTGTGCTCTCTATTGTGTTTCATTGATATATGTATATTCTTTTGCCATTACCACACTGTTTTGATTACCATGGCTTTATAGTAAGTCTTGAAGTCAGGTAGTATCAGTAATATTGCTTTGTTCTTCTCCATTAATTTTGTGTTGGCTTTTCTGGCCTCTCCATACAAACTTTAGAAGATTGAGATTGCATGGTATCTATAGATCAAGTTGGAAAGGACTGACATTTTGATAATATTGAATTCTCCTATCCATGAACATGGAATACCTCTCCATTTTTTTTGGTTGTTTTTTGACTTCATGTATCAGACTTCTGTAGTTTCCCCATATATATCTTGAACGTATTTTATTAGATTTATACCTACTACTTTACTTTTCCAGGTGCTAATGTAAATGGTATTGGTTTTAATTTCAATATCCACTTGTTCATTGCTGGTACATATGGAATTGATCGACTTTTGTATATTAACCTTGTATGTTGCTCCAGGAGTTTCCATCAACTTTTTCAAATTTTCTACATAGATGATCATGTCATCTTCAAACAAAGAGAGAATTATGTCTTCCTTCCCAGTCTGTATAATTTTTATTTCCTTTTCTTATCTTATTATAATAGCTAGAACTTCCAGTATGATGTTGAAAAGGAGTGGTCAGAAGGGACATCGTTGCCTTGTACCTGACCTTAGTTAGAAAGCTTCAGGTTTATCACCATTAAGTATGATGTTAGTTGTAGGATTTTTGTAGATATTCTTTATCAAATTGAGGAAGTTTCTTTCTATTAGCTTACTGAGCTTTTTTATCATAAGTGGGTGGTGGATTTTGTCGAATACATTTTTTATTGATTGATATAATCATGTGATTTTGTTTGTTTCAGCTTGTTGATGTGTTGCATTACATTAATTGATTTTTGAATGTTGAACCAGTTTTGCATGCCTGAGATAAATCTCACTTGGTCTCGGTCTACAATTCTTTTTATACATTGTTGGATTCAATATGCTAATATTTTTCAAGGAGTTTTGTGTCAGTGTTCATGAGAGATATTGGTCTGTAATTTTCTTTTAACATGTTTGTCAGGTTTTGGTAATAAGGTAATGTTGGCCTCATAGAATGAGTTGCGAGGTATGTATTTCCTCTGCTTCTATCCTCTGAAAAAGACTGTATAGAACTGATATAAATTCTTCCTTAAATATTTGGTAGAATTCACCAGTGTACACTTGTGGGCCTGCTACTTCTACTTTCTGTCTTGGAAAATTATTTATCATTATTTCAATTTCTTTAGTAGATACAGGCCTATTCAGATTGACTATTTCTTCTTGTGTGAATTTTGGTGAATTGTATTCTTGAAGGAATTGGTCCATTTCATCTAGGTTATCAAAGTTGTGTTCATGGAGTTTTTCATAGTATTCCTTTATTATCCATTTAATGTCTATAGGATATGTAGTGATGTCCCTCTTTCATTTCTAATGTTAGTTTTTGTGTTCTTTCTTCTTTGTTAACCTAGCTGCAGTCTTATCAATTGTATTGACCTCTTCAAGTAACATGTGTTTGGTTTCTTTAGATTTTCTATATTGATTTCCTGTTTTCAATTTCACTGATTTCTACTCTAATTCTTATTTCTAATTTTTTAACTCTGCAGCATGACATTGTTTTTATTATATCAGTTGTAACTCTTCCATTCAGAAATTGGGGACCATCTTCTCATTAAGTTGTTATTCCCTCCTTTTCCCCCAGCTTACAGATAATTTAGGTGCTTTATAAACACTTAAATTATGTGTACATGAAAATTTTATAATAACTTGTACAAATTGTCTTTTTCTAAAAATTATCAAACATGCTATTCAAACATTTAATTTCTAGCTTACATGTATATGACTTCTGAAAATAAAATAAGACTTTTACCATAATATTTTTGTGCCATAAAACATTCTACATAGGGCTTCCCTGGTGGCACAGTGGTTAAGAGTCCACCTGCTAGTGCAGGGGACACGGGTTCGAGCCCTGGTCCAGAAGATCCCACATGCCACAGAGCAACTAAGCCCGTGCACCACAACTGCTGAGCTTGCTCTCTAGAGCCCATGAGCCACAGCTACCAAGCCTGCATGTTGCAACTACTGAAGCTCATGCATCTAGAGCCCATGCTCCACTACAAGAGAAGCCACTGCAATGAGAAGCCTGCTCACCACAACAAAGAGTAGCCCCTGCTCACCACATCTAGAGAAAGCCCATGTGCAGCAACAAAAACCCAATGCAGCCAAAAATAAAATGAATTAATTAATTTTTTGAAAAGTAAAGCTTTTCTCTTTATAATAAGACAAAACATTTTCATTAAAAAAAATTCTACATACATGCATATGATCTAAATATAATACTTTTCTCATTTGGGAAATTCCTATGCAAGTAAGTAAAAAAAAAAAAAAAAAGTGTCCAAATATATCAATTTATCCACTATTAAGATTACTGGGTGCCACCTATTGTTGAATTTTTGCAAGTGCTAACTTTACAAATTCAAAATTGTTATTAAAATCTGGGTTCCGAAAACTGAATTTTGAGAATGCTTTTCTTGTTGGTATGTTTATACTGGCAAAATAAGATCATGAAAAGAATACACATGGTATCAAAATTAGCATAAAATAGCCACATGCCACTTAAATATGTAAAACAGAATTATCATTTCTTACTTCAAATGCAGATTTCTGCCTCTCTTAAATTGTGTCAAAATCTTAAAGGAATATCTAGGTAACTGGAGTATATAGAAAGACACCGTACAGTCAACAATCTAATCAAAACTATGGCTTGATCATACTCCATAATGAGTGTAAGGCAAATGGCTTATTCAAAACATCCATTTACTTACTGGAAGTTGTCAAAGTCAAAAAGGCATCTTTTCTCTCCTTTTAAATAGAAAATGGGGTCTTTTACTTATAAGCTCAACTGCAGCAAAAGAACAAAGTGGGTTTAACATTTTACTTAAGATATTCAGCATTACCAGCTTTTAAAGAGATACAAATGGCTTGGAAACTGCTTTAACAAGTTTCTCTCATGCTAATAAAATTTTGATCTTCTTTAACAGGATCATAGCCAAAAATCCAAATTGTAAAACAATCCTCAAAAAAATTGGAACATAAAATGTTAGTTCAGTTTTGATATTATCAATATTTTCTTTATCATCTCAAATATCATCAAATGGATTATGTATATATCTCCAAGACCAAATGAATTGGTTTTATAGAATTTAACATGCTCAGGATGCTCATCATGTGCCTTCTAGCTTCATCTGCATTGTATTTTAAAATTATATCAGCTTTGGGCTTCCCTGGTGGCGCAGTGGTTGGGAGTCTGCCTGCTAGTGCGGGGGACACGGGTTCGAGCCCTCGTCTGGGAGGATCCCACATGCCACAGAGCAACTAGGCCCGTGAGCCGCAACTGCTGAGCCTGCGCGTCTGGAGCCTGTGCTTCGCAACGGGAGAGGCTGCGATAGTGAGAGGCCCGCGCACCGCAATGAAGAGTGGCCCCCGCTTGCCACAACTGGAGAAAGCCCTTGCACAGAAACGAAAACCCAACACAGCAAAAATAAATTAATTAATTAATAAACTCCTACCCCCAACATCTTCAAAAAAAAAAAAAAAATTATATCAGCTTTGTTATCTTGGTCATTCTTGTAGACCAACCAATATGTCTGAGGTATTTATGCAGATTTTTTGCTCAATTTCCCTCTGAAGTGACATAACCTCTTTATGCCATCAAAATACATCACTTCTAATCATCCATTTCTCAAGATTTTTTATTATTTGAGCATATATTCTTGTTCATCCTCTTTGAACACCAGCTCTCTTTTTTCAGATTCATTCTCATTCTTACCTCTGCATCAGTTTTTACCTTCTTTATCTTTATTCTTGAACATGGCAATAACTGCAGCCTCAAGGTGTCTTTGACTCCTATTCAGGCAGCAGGGATTCTCCAACGGGCTCCAGGGACTACATTAGGACATAGCAGGTGGGGATAGCCAGGTCACCAAGCACTAGAGAGTCTCAAAACCCAGTTCTTCTGAGATCTGTTTGTGTCATTTTTTTTCTTCTGCTTATATGGATTTGATTTGCTATTTTTTCCAGTTTTCTGAGGTGAAAATTTAGATCTTTCTTCTTTTCTAATATATGCATCAAATGCTATAAATTTCCCTCTAAGTATTGCTTTCACTGCATCCCACAAACTTTGGCAAGTTGTGTTTTCATTTTCATTTTGTTCAAAATAGTTTTTAGTTTCACTTGAGATTTCTTCTTTGATCCATATGTTATTTAGAAGTGTATTGTTTAGTCTTCACATATTTGGGGATCTTTCACTTATATTTCTGTTACTGATTTCTAGTTTAATTCCATTGTGGTCTGAGAGCAGACATTGTAAGATTTCTATTCTTTAAGTTTGTTAAGGTATGCTTTATGGCCCATAATGTAGTCTATCTTGGTAAATGTTCTATGTGAACTTGAAAAGAATATGTATTCTATTGTTGTTGGAAAAAGTAGTCTGTAGATGTCCATAATATTCAGTTGATTGATGGTTTCATTGAGTTCACCTATGTCCTTACTGATTTTTTGCCTGCTGCATCTGTTCATTTCTGTAAAAAGGTGTTGAAGTTTCCAACTATGACAATGAATGCATGTATTTCTCCTTTCAGTTCTATTAGTGTTTGCCTTACTGAGTTTAATGCTCTGTTGCCTGGCACATATATGTTAAGAATTGTTATGTCTTCTTGGAGAATTGACTCCTTTATCATCATGTTATGCTATTCTTTAACCCTGATAAATTTTCTTGCTTTGAAGTCTGCTTAGACTGAAATTAGTATAGCTACTCCTGCATGCTTTTGATTAGTGTTATATGGTATATTTTCCTCCATTCACTTACTTTTAATCTATCTGTGTCTATATTTAAAGTTAGTTTCTTGTAGGCAACATACAGTTGAGTCTTGCTTTTTTGCTCCACTCTGACAGTCTGTTTAATTGGCATATTTAGCCTATTGACTACAAAGTGATTATTGACATAGTTTGATCAATATTTACTGTATTCCTTACTGTTTTCTATTTGTTGTCTTTGTTCTTTTTTTCTGTTTTTGTTTTCCATGCTTTTTCTGCCTTTTGTGGTTTTAGTTAAGAATTTTATGATTCCATTTTCTGTCTTAGCTTTTATTTGTTATACTTTTGTTTTTTTTATTTTTTTTTAAGCGGTTGCCCTGGAGTTCACAATATACATACACAGGTAATCCAAATCCACTTCCAAATAACACTGCATCACTTCGTAGGTAGTGTAGCTTCTAATAACAAAATAATTCTAATTCATCCCTTTTGTGCTTTTTAAATTGCTGTCATTCATTTCACTTATCTATAAGCATGCACAAACATATATAAATACATAAGATATATACATAAGCATACATAATCTATAAATTGTTGGTATTATTATTTTGAACAAACTGTTGGTTGTTAAATCAAGAATAAGAAAAATAGCAGTTTTTACTTTACCTTCACTGACTACTTTTTCAATACTCTTCCTTACTTTATATAGATCTGAATTTCTGACCTATATTATTTTTCTTCTCTTTAAAGATCTTTTCTTTCCCAGCTTTACTGAGATATAATTTATATATAACACTGCATAAGATTAAGATGTACAATATGATGATTTGATATACATAGATAATGATTAAAAAATTATTACATAGACATGATTACCACAAAAGTTAGTTAACATATCCATCACACCCATCACTTCATAGAACTACTTTTTTTTTTTTTTGGTGGTGAGAAATTTTAAGATTTACTCTCTTAACAACTTTTAAGTATACAGTACAATATTGTTAAAACTACTCATCATGCTTTACATTAGATCCTCAGAAGTTATTCATCTTATAATTGGAAGATGTACCCTTTGACAACTTTCACCTATTTCCCCAACCTTGCACACTGCCCTCCATCCCTGGGAACCAACAATCCACTCTGTTTCTATGTGGGTTTTTTGTTGTTGTTGTTTATATTCCACATAAGGGTGAGATTACACAACATTTGTCTTTCTCTGTATGACTTATTTCACATAACGTGATATCCTCAAGTTTCATTCATGTTGTCACAAATTACAGGATTTCTTTCTGGAGGTTTTACAGTTTCAGGTTTTATGTATGTCTTTAATCTATTTTGAGTTAATTTTTGTGAGATAGGAGTCCAGTTTTATTATTTTACATGTTAATATTCAGTTTTTCCACTACCATTTGTTGAAGAGACATTTTCCTTTTGAATATGCTTGGTTTCCTTGTCAAGTAATAGTTGACCATATATGTGTGATCTTATTTCTGAGCTATCAGTTCTGTTTCATTGGTCTATGTGTCTGTTTTTATGACAGTATCATAGCTTTAAAGTGTAATTTGAAATCAGGAAGTGTGACACCTGCAGCTTTGTTCTTTCTAAAGATTGCTTTAGCTATTTAAGGTCTTTTGTGGTTCCAAACTAATTTTAGAATTGTTTTTTCAGTTCTGTTTAAAATGCCATTGGAAATTTGATAGGGATTGTATTAAATCTATAGATGAGTTTGGGTAGTAGGTCCATGAGGTTTTAAAAAGATTAATTCTATGATCTATAAACATGGGATATCTTTCCATTTATTTGTCTTATTCAATTTCTTTCATCAATGTCTTATAGTTTTCAAGGTACAGACCTTTCACCTCCTTGGTTAAATTTATTCCCAAGAATTTTGTTTTTTATTTTATTGTTAATGAGATTATTTAGTTCTTTTATAGATAATTTGTTGTTAATATATAAAAATGAAACTGATTTTCTTAAATTGAAGTGTAGTTGATTTACAATATTATACTAGTTTCAGGTATAGAGCAAAGTGATTCAGATTCTTTTTCTTTTTTTTTCAGAGTCTTTCCATTACAGATTATTACATTGAATATTGTTCCATGTGCTATACAGTAAATCCTGGTTCTTTTTCTGTTTTATATATAATAGTGTGTATCTGATCATCCCATACTCTTAATTTATCCATCCCCTGCATCCTGCTTTCTCCTTTGGTAACCATACATTTGTCTTCTATGTCTGTGAGTCTGTTTCTGTTTTGTAAATAAATTCCTTTTATCATTATATAGTGTCCTTCTCTGTCTTTATGGTCTTGGTCTTAAAGTCTATTTTGTCTGATATGAGTATTGCTACCCCCATTTTCTTGTCATTTCCATTTGCATGAAACATCTTTTTCCACCTCCCTCACTTTTAATCTATGTATCTCTCCTGAAAGTAAGTCTCTTGTAGGCAGAATATTGTAGGTTCTTGGTTTTTTTTTTTAATCTAATTTTCCATTCCCTGTCTTTTGATCAGAGCATTTAGTCCACTGACATTTAAAGTAATTATTGATAACTATTTATTGCCATTTTAAACCTTGTTTTCCAGTTGATTTTGTATTTCTTCTTTGTTCCTTTCTTCTTTTATGTTTTTCCTTCTGTAGGTTGATGGTTTTCTTTTGTAGTATGCTTCAGTTCCTTTCTTTTTGGTTTTTGTGATTCTTACTCTATGTTTTTGATTTGTAGTTACTCTGGTTTTCAAGTATGTTAACCCATAACTATACCTACTTGCTTTAGACCGATAGTCATATAAGTTCAAACATATTCTAAAAGATCTACTTTTTTTTAAACTCTCCTCTGCTACATTTTGTGATTTTTGATGTCCTATTTTACATCTTTATTTTTATCCTTTTGCTATTCAATGTAGTTATAATTGCCTTTACAGATGTTTTTGGTTGTTTTTAAATCTCTGTACTGGCTTAAGTAATCCTCAATCCTTTAATATATTTACCTTTCCTATTGTGTTTTCTCACTTTCCTATTGATTCTTTTTTTCTATTTAGAGAATAACTTTCAATATTTCTTTCAGGTTAAGTTTAGTATTGCTGTATTCTTTTAGTTTTTGCTTTTCTGAGAAATTCTTAGTTTCTCCTTCTATTCTAAATAATTACCTTGCTGGGTTGATATTCTAGGTTTGTAGGTTTTTCACTTTCAGGACTTTGACTATATCATGCCACTCCCTTATGACCTACAAAGTTCTTGTAGAGAAATCAGTTGATTGCCTTATGAGGGTTCCTTCATAACTGACTCTTTGTTTTTTCTCTTGCTGTCTTTAGAATGTTCTGTTTAACTTTTGCCATTTTAATTATGATATGTCTTGGTGTGGGTCTGTTTGGGTTCATCTTTTTTGGGGCCCTCTGTGCTTTCTATAACTGGGTATCTGTACTTCTTTAGGTTTGGGAAGTTTTCAACCATAATTTCTTCAAATACATTTTCAATTCTCTTTCTCTTTCTTAACCTTCTGAAACACCTATTATGCATAGGTTGATATGTTTTATATTATTCCATAGATCTCATATGTTGCTTTCTTTTTTTTTTTTTTTTCATTTGTCTTTCTGTCTGATGTTCTGATTGGGTGACTTCCAATATTCTATCTTCCAGATCATTTACTTGCTGTTCTGCATTATTTAGTCTGCTATTCATTTCCTTAAGCTGGTTGTTTTTTATCTCAGCAATTGAGTTGTCTAATTTTGATTGGTTCCTCTTTATAGTTTCTAGTTTCCTCTTAGAATGATCTGCATTTCTACTGATAATCTTTCTTAATTCCTTTAGCATTTTTATTACCTCCTTTTCTTTCTTTCTTTCTTTTTTTTAGCGGTATGCAGGCCTCTCACTGTTGTGGCCTCTCCTGTTGCGGAGCACAGGCTCCAGACGCGCAGGCTCAGTGGCCATGGCTCATGGGTCCAGCTGCTCCACGGCATGTGGGATCTTCCCAGACCAGGGCATGAACCCGTGTCCCCTGCATCGGCAGGTGGACTCTCAACCACTGCGCCACCAGGGAAGCCCTATTACCTCCTCTTTGAACTCTGACTCTGGTAGACTGGAGAGGTCTGTTTCATTATTCTTTTGGGGGATTTCTCTTGTTCTTTAAATTGAGAGTATTTCCTCTTCTTCTTCATTTTGCTTACATTTCTCTGTCTCTATGAATTTAGGAGAAAGTTATCTACTATAGTCTTGTAGGGCTGTTTTTATGTGGGGGCATCCCTGTGTTGACTGTGTGAGTCTGTTATTTTTGGTGTGAGAGATGTTTTTGGTACAGATGCTTGCCATGTCTTTCCTCAGAGTATGCTGGCCACTGATTGTCCCCTTGATTGGGGGTGTGTTTGGTGTTACAGTGACCATAGCCTGCACTGGATGTTGGGGAGGTCCTCATCTTTGCTCTTTGGCTGTCACAGCCTTGTTGCAGGGTAAGTTCTGCTCCCCAGTTGTGAGGTAGGCAGGACTGGAGCATTGACACTGGGAAAGGAACTGCTTTGTATTCCTCCCCAGGGCTGTTCACCAGGAATACGAGTCTGTGATGCTGCTCACCACCTGCTGTGCGTGCCAACAGTCTGCTGATGCTAGACCAGCCGCTGGACCTGTCCCTGCTGAGGAAGAGCTGATAATTGGCTCTGATGTCAGCCCTGCCTCCAGTCTGTGCATGGTCACAAAGCCTGCCCCTGCTAGAGCTGCACCCTGCCATGAGCATGCTGACAGCCGGGGGTCTTATGGCAGACCCACACCCCACCCTGTGTGCACTGATGATGGGTCTTCTATGGTGGACCTGTGCCCCATCTTGCACACTTTAACAGTGGTGGCCCAGACCACACTCCAGTTCCTTTGGGCTGTCGCTGAGCAGCTAAACTGTGTCCTCTCCCAGGGTCTGTGTGCTGAAACCCAAGTTTCAGCACCTGACCACTGCAGGAACTAGCAGGCACATGTTATGGGCTGGGAAATGTGGTGGTATGGTAGCTCTAGGTACCAGCCTCTGCCCTGATTGTTAGCAAGCCAGCACCTGTACATTTCTCTCAAGCAAATTCCAGGCCACTTCAGCTCCCCTCTGCCTTGGTGGACCTCCTGGTCAGCAAAGGGGGTTCCCAGGGTGAGGGAATCTTTCCTCTTTCACAGCTCCCTCCCAGGGGTGCAGGTCCAACCCCGATTCCTTAGGTGGGGATCTTTCTTTGGTTGTATAAGATATCTTTTGCCAGCTTTCAGTTAGTTTTCTGTGAGAATTGTTTTCACATGTAGAAGTATTTTTGATGTGTTTGCTGAGGGAAGTGAGCTCCATGTCCTTCTATTCTGTCATCTTGATCTCTGCCCCCAGTGCAACAGAGTTTTTGTATGTTGATTTTTATTTCTGCAATTTTACTCAATGTGTTTAATAGTTTTAAGTTTTTGGTGGAACATTTAGGATATTTTATATATAAAATCTTATTATCTGCAAAAAGAGACAATTTTACTTCTTCCATTCCAATTTTGATGCCATTTATTTACTAATATAGCTATCTATTTTTTACTTACTTACTTATTATTTATTTTGACTTGTTGCTCTGGCTAGGGCCGCCAGTACTGTTAAATAGGATTAGTGAGAGTGGGCACACCCTTGTCCCTGATCTTAGGAGAACAGCTTTTAGCTTTTTACCATTGAGTATGATGTTGACAGTGGGCTTGTTATAAATGGCCTGTATTATATTGAGGTACAGTCCTTCTGAGAATTTTTTCATGAAGGAATATTGTCAAATGCTTTTTCTGCATCCATTGAGATAATAATATGATTTTATCTTTTCATAATATGATTTTATCTTTTTATCTTTTATCTTTTCTTTTAATGTGATGTATCATATTGATTATGCATTTTGAACATTTGTAAATTCCAGTGATTAATCCCACTTGATTATGGTATATGATTCTTTTAGAGTCCTGTCGAACTGAGTTCAGTAGTATTCTGTAGGGGGGTTTTTGATTAGTGATCCTTACTCATTATTTGCCTATTCAGATTTTTTATTTCTTCATGATTCAGTCTTGGTAAATTGTATATGTCTAGGGATATATCCATTTCTTCTACATTGTTCTGAAAGAACTTCTTTTTATGTTACTTGTAAGTCAGGTCTGCTGGCAACAAATCCCCTCAGTGTTTATTTGTAAGAAACTATTTCTCCTTTACTTTTGATGCAAAATTTTGTAACGTACACAATTCCAGTTTGGTGAAGTATTTTTCTCTGAACAGTTTAAATATTTCACTCTACTTTCTTCCTGCCTGCATGGTTTCTGAGGAGACATTGGATGTAATTCTTATCTTGTTCCTTTATATGTAAGGTGTTTTATTCCTCTGGCTTATCTCAGGACTATATCTTTGATTTTCTGTAGTTCGAAATAGTATGCTTTGGTGTAGATTATTTATTTATTTGCATTTATCCTGCTTGGTATTCTGTGTTTCTTGAGTCTGTGATTTGGGGTCTGACATTAATTTAGGGTAAATTCTCAGTCATTATTTCAAATATTTCTTCCATTTCTTTCCCTCTTTCTTCCCTTTCTGGTCTTATCATTATGCATATGTTGCACCTTTTGCAGTTGTCTCACAATCCTTGGATATGCTGTCCTGTTTTTCTTTCTTTTTTTTTTTTTAATCTTTGTTTTCTTTGCTTTCCAGTGATTCTATTGATATATCTCTAGCTCAAAGATTCTTTCCTCAGCTGCACTCAGTCTACTAAAAAATCCCATCAAGCATCTTCATTTCTGTTTCAGTATTTTTTTAATCTTTAGCATTTCTTTCTGGTTCTTTCTTAGGATTTCCATCTCTCTGCTTTTATTGCCCATCTGTTTTTGCATGCTGTCTCTTTTATCCATCAGAACACTTAGCGTATTAATCATAGTTGTTTTAAATTTCTGGTCTTATAATTCCAACATT
>NW_006796998.1:656400-700220 GCF_000442215.2 Lipotes vexillifer | reverse complement strand
TCCTGCTATGTCTGGTTCTGATACTTGCTCTCTCTATTAAAATTGAGGTTTTGGCACTTTGGTGTGCCTTTTAGCTTTTGTCTTGATAGCCAGACATGGTGTACTGGGCAAGAAGAACTGCTGTAAATAGGCCTTTAGAAATGTGGTGGTGAGATGTAAAGGGAGGGAAACCAATCTATAGACCTAATATTAGGTTTCAGTCTCTTAGTGAACCTATGCCTGTGGACTGTGAACTTCAAAAGAGTTTTTCAGTATTTTTTTTCTTCCCTCCTCCGGCGGGATAGGTTGGTAGAGTAGGTTTGAGCTGGGTGTTTCCCTTCCTCGGTAGAGTGAAGCTCTAATGATACCCCAACAAGATAGGCACTGGTTAACTAGTTTTCTCTGAGGGAAGAACTGTTAGGAAGAGCAGAGTGCTCTGGGGTATTTAAAATGGCTCCTTTTTCCCTTTCCCTGCCTGAAGCAGGAGGGTTTGTTTGTTTGTTTTCTGATATATACTATGGAAACTTGATCAGTTTCCTGGTGATAAGTTTTACAATATCATGGGGGCCATCTATGAGTAGGTTCCCCTGGTAATTTTAACTCTCAGACTTGTTAACACTGAGACTCCAGCAATTCAACAATTACATTTGTTTTTGTAAACATCTTTATTGGAGTATAATTGCTTTACAATAGTGTGTTAGTTTCTGCTTTATAACAAAGTGAATCATTTTATGGTTCCTTACTCCTGCGTTGCTGGTTCCCTGATGTTTCTGCTTCTGTGTCTCTGCTCCTCCGGTAAGCTGAGACTCCTTTTATTCATCTCTCTGTCTCTCCAATATTTGGGACATCAGTTTTCCTGTGTTCCACTCTCTCTTACAGATCCAAGGAGAGTTGTCGATTTTTTAGTCTGTTCAGCATTTTACTTATTGGTAGGATGGAGTGACAGCAGAAGCTCCTTACATGTAGAGCTGAAAATCCTAATTACATGGATTGTTTTTTCACTTTTCTGATGCTGTCTTTTGAAGCATGAATGATTTTTAATTTTGATAAAGCCCAATTTACCTATTTTTTTCTTTTGTTGCTTAAGCTTTTGGTGTCATGTCTAAGAAACTGTTGCCTGACTCAAGATAATTGAGATTCAGTCTAGTGTTTTCTTCTATGAGTTTTATAATTTTAGCTCTTACATTTAAGTCTATAATCCGTTTTAAATTAATTTTTGTACATGCTATGACATTGGTACACAACTATTCTTTTTTAAGAGGCTGCTCCAGAACCATTTTTTTTTTTAGTTTATAGTTATTTTTGCACATCTTCTTTAGGTTCTTACATGAGACAAACATACTTCCTTAGAAATAATCTTTTTATTCTGTTCCACAAACAAAAAGAAATTTTTAAAAAATGAGATGGGGAATCAAGTTTTGCCTTAGGTACTACATTAATCATATTATATCATCTGACTCTTCTGAACAGTGGATGTGTTCTGCTTTTTCTTAAAATAAGTGCTATAAGAACTGAAATTTAGTTTGGGTTCTGTGGCATACTTTATTTGTAAGTCAGTTAAACTTTAGTTAGATGTAGGCACAGGCTATCCCTGTGGAATTTGGCATGAAGCCACAACTACCAATAAGAATTATTTTTTCCCACTTGTCTCCTCTGTACATATATTTTATCAAGGGCCTTATAAGAGTGGGTATGTATGGATAGTCAAAGTCAGGATTTAGGCACTTTTGGATTCCATAGCCCATAAGACATCTTTTTTCATCTAATTTCAGTTGTTGTGCTTATATGAAAAAAATATTTTAATGGAGATAAAGCAAGTATATACTAAAGGACTGTTACCAAAATATGAAGTACAATTATAGAAATAAACAATAAAGGAGATTACAATAGGCAGTACTTGTATATACAAATTGTAGGCTAAGAAAAAGGAAATATAGGTGTAAACAAGCTAAGATAAGTATATTCCTCCAGAACACTCTGGTTCGTTCTCCATTTTGGGTACAATATAAACTACTATGCAAATGTAATGTAGAATTTGAGAAAACATAGTCCTTTTGAGGAAAAACAGACATACTTTTGATTTTCTTATGTATTTTGTATAATAAGCTTTTATCAAATATATGGTTTGCAAATATTTTCTCCCATTCCACAGTTGCCCTTTCATTTTGTTTTTTCCTTTCCAGTACAGAAGCTTTTTAGTTTGATATAGTCTCACTTTTCTGTTTTTGCCTTTGTTGCCTGTGCTTTTCATGTCATATCCAAGAAATTACTGCTAAGGTCAATATCACAAAGCTTTTTACTTATGCTTTCTTCTAGGAGTTTTACAGTTTCAAATCTTAACAATTAAGTCTTTAATCCACTTTGAGTTGATTTTTATATATGGTCTAAGATAAGGGTCCAATTTCATTCTTTTGTATGTTAATACCCAGTTTTCCAACACCATTTATGAAGAGACTATTCTTTCCTCATTTTGTGTTCTTGGCACCCTTGTCAAAGATCAGTGGACCATGTATGCCTGGGTTTATTTCTGACATCTCTTTTCTGTCCTATTTGTCTATGTCTTTTTTTATGCTGGTACCCCACTCTTTTGGTTACTGTAGTTTTATAGTATATTTTGAAATCAGGACATGAAATGCCTCTGGTTTTGCTCTTCTTGCTCAAAATATCTTTGGCTAGTCAGGGTCTGTTTGTGGTTCCACAATAATTTAGGAGTACTTTTTCTATTACTGCAAAACTGCTATTGGGGTTTTGGTAGGAATTGCATTGAATCTATAGGTAGCTTTGGGTAGTATGGACATTTTAACAATATTAAGTCTTCCAGTCCATGAACACAAGTTATCTTTCCATTTACTTGTGTCTTCTATAATTTTTTCATCAGTGTTTTATGACTTTTAGTATACAAATCTTTCTTGGTTAAGTTTATATGTAAGAATTTTATTATTATTGATGCTATCGTAACTGTGATTGTTTTCTTGCTTTTCAGACAGTCTGTTGTTAGTGTATAGAAATGTAATAATTTTTAATGTCGATTTTGTACCCTGAAACTTTGCTGAATTCGTTTGTTAGTTCTGATAGATTGTGTGTGTATGTGTGGAGTCTGTAGGATTTTCTACATATTCTCTTTTTTCTTACTTTTTCTACTATGTCTAATCATCCATTAACTGTGGGCCTTCTAATTTGTGAGTCTTTGACTCTGGGAACTTTTCACCTATATACTTCTTTTTAGAACAAATCTGAGTCTTTTCACTTATTTTCAGCTCCTATATTGAACTTCCCAAGTTCTAACTTTAATCTTGACTCTCAATAAGTCTTTAGTCTGTGAAACTGATTATATTCACAGCATTTATCCATGATGTCCTACATGACTCTCAAATCCAGGTATCATTAATTGAACTCTTTACCTTCTCTTCTACTCTACTCTTTCCATTTTTTTTTCCTGTATCTTACAATTGACAAGGCAACTATTCTATATTCTAGACTCAAAATCAAGAATTCAGTCATAAGTTTCATATCATTTACTCCAATAGGTTCAATATGACCCAAGCCCAGTCAATTTCAGTCTCAAAAATATCTCTTTGATCTTTCTCTTACATTCTGCTCCAACTGTTCACATCATAGTTCAAGTCATCATTACCTCATTTTTGCCTACTTCATAAGTGCAATAGCAACCTAGATAACTATCTTAAAACTATTTCATCATGTTACTATCCTGTTCTATTATTTGTGATGCTCCATTTTCAATGATGCTCCATTACCTATTGGATCAAGTCCAAAATTTTGTGCTTGTTTTATCCAAACTTATTCTCATTAACAAATATACCATTTGTACTCAAGCTGAGCTGAACTTCTCATTTGTTCTCTGGGTCAGTCTTTTTACTTTAAAATTGAGCAGGCTGGATTACACTGAATGATCTGTAAAGGTATCTTTTTCTATGGTCCCCATTTTACACACACACATAAAATTATTTTCATTGCCTTTGTTAAGTAATTGTTAAAGGTGTAACACATATAGGCAGGAATAGGCCATATGCATTTAAGTAGAAATATGTCTTTTACAGGTATTCTGGCTTGTCTAACAGAAATATCTCTGGCTTGTCTAACAGAAATGTCTCTGTCTTCTGTGCAGCTGTGCATGATATCAATTTAATGTCCTCCAGTGAGGCCCTGTGTACTCTTCAACATACCACAAATGAGTTTGAATATCAGAGATAATAAATTATTTGTATAGAATTATCATACAACTTGTCTATGAGATTTGAAGTCTAAGTGACATATAAATATATTTACTAACAAACAATATACTGTACCTACTGTTATTTTAATAGCTCTATATACAGAACATGGTAATGTTAAAACTTAAAATTTCATAGAAACTTACTTTCATTAGCTCTTAGTCATGCAGAAATATTTATCCATTTTAGCTTTGTAAAGGTGGGGGGGTATGTTAGGAATAACTTGGATTCTAGAAGGAGGAGAATTTTCAAGTTTACTACCCCAGACCTCAGTACAGTTGATGTCAGTCAAGACACCTACACAATGAAACCCTTATCTAATAACTGGAGCTCCAGGGATTCCAGCCATGTGAGCTGATATTCTCATCTTGTGTCCACTTCTGGATATAGGTTTATATTCACCTGACTCACTACCACAGATTCTGCCCTCAGTTTTAATTGTGTACGTGACTCTCTAAGCTTAAACTGACAAGCTTTCTGATTTTGATAATTGCCATCCCCTTTATGTTTGTAATTCAACCAAGCCTGACCTATCCTACTGTTCATATTAAAATGAGGTATTGAATAGGTATTGAATGGCTTATTAAAAAGGATCTTACTACAAATAAATCACTTACCTTATACTTTTTCCTATGTCCAGGTTTCATGTTTATACAAGTACTAGCATAAGAGCAACCTTGAATTTTATTTTCAACCACTTTTTTCCTAACAAATGAGGACTAGTCACATTGCTAATTTATTGGTCTCCTAATTAAAGTGATCTCCCTTCTCTTGGCCCATTCTAACCTTTGCAATCCTCTAAAGCCATTTAAAATCTATCAACTTCAATACATCTATCAACTTCCAAGTAACTTCAGTTCCTGTTGACCTCCCTATCTTAACCGTCCAAAGTACTAAATTGGTCATATCATGAATGCTTACACTAGACTATATTCAATTTAGCACTATGTGTCATCTCATGCTATTCTTTTAGTTTGCTGCTAGAGGGAAAGGAAGTAATGGAGATAGTAAGTTTCTTGTGAAGAAAGATAAGTAAACAGATACTGCTGATTTTGACCATAAATGTTTTCCTTAACCTAGTACAATGAATGACTAAGAGACCCAGTTCATATTAGATATTGAATAAAAATGTGTGTCCTGTGAATAAATAATTCATAAACAAATGAAGAGATGACAATAACTGCCTATATCTCCAAATTTTATTTACTTCATCCTTGTGGCACAGGTTAAAATACATTGTATGTTCTCTTTCTCTCTGATTACTCTGAAAAGGTGAGTGATTTACCACTGATGTTTAAATATGGATTTTTATCTTAAAAAAAACATGGGTAATATCATATTGAATTTGTGATTCTTAATGTATTTAAAAACCTGCTGTTATAATCTGCAAAAAAAACCCAAATCATGCTGTACATGTGAAACTAACACAATATTGTAAATCAACTATACTTTAGTTAAAAAACCTACTATGTCATCTGTAATCAGACATAAGAACAAGTAAATATTGACCTAAAATTTCCTTTTAAAATAATCCACATGTGAATTTTTGTATTTTTCTGGACATTTAAACACAGAAACATTGTAAATACCAATGTGTATTTAACAGTTTCTTTATTCTGTGAATACTGTTAGAATTAGGAAAGCCATTTTAAAAAGTTCAATGGTCCTGTTAGTAAGCTATGATCACAATCAGGTCTCATTTTGAAAACTGTTTCCATGGAGACATTGAGTATCATATTCATTAGAGTCTGATTCTAGTAAAGAAAATTTATTGAAAATTGGTTTTCAAATTTACTGAAAATTGTTTTCGAGAAGGAATTCTGATTGTCATTAATAGTTATCAGTAGACAAATCACCAGAGAAGATTGTGGTTTGGAATTAAGATTCGGGACTGCACAGAAAAGTTCAGCTGAACCTGACATATCTTATGAAAATGGGTAATGTATTCCAGTGTCTTAGGCAATTTTCTTTCCTGTAAAAACAATATTCTTTTCTATTCTTTACTCAGAAGGAGATACTTGGTTTCAGTATTTATTTCTCTAGAAAGGTTAAGAGAGAAATTCTCCAGGAGGACAATCTTCCAGTTCCTTGATAGATGTTTTCTTTTTAGTACTATCTCACTGCTTTCTACACAAAGCTGCAAATGTCGAGGTGGGCTTAAATTCCCACTGAGGAAGAAGAGACTGACCATCTCCAGGCAGCTTTATTAGGGTTATGGAGACATCTTAGCCTTGTAAATTCTGGGCTGCTATCAACAGCACATATTTCTTGGAGGTTTTTGTGAGCTGGTACTGTGGCTGAACCTCTAAGTCATAATCTCAGTGTCCATTCTCCTCTTCACACTTAAAGATAAAACACAGCTTTCATGAAAAGTGATGTAACCAACTGAAAAAGTAGATTTCTAAGCCTCTCTTTAAGATGGGGTAGGCATGTGACTAATGCTTTGGCTCAAGTTACATGATCAAAAGTGATGCAATGGGGCTCCCAGCAAAACTTCCTGAATTTGGGTTGATTCAACCAGCAAATTCCTTTTTGTCTGTGCCTATTCCATCTTCCTCTACTTTCAATGAGAATATTATGGGACGGGATGGAACTTAATCTAAAGCAAATATGAGGACACTGTACAGAAATACACACATGCTATAGCTGGGAAGGAAAAGAGGAAGAAGGGTGCTGGGACACTCTTGACATTGTAGAACCCCTGTACCACCCCTGATCTAAGACATCCTGACTCCATTTTACAGGGGGTGAAAATAAACATCAATATTTTAATCAACTGCGAATTTAGGTCTCTATTACTAGCACATAAACCTTTTTCACTGATTTTCATTCCATAAAACAAAATGTAGATTATAAATTCCATATGTTATTCCAAATTATTTTGCTTTCTGAAGTTTCTTTAGAGTATATTGTCACCTGGCATATTCTTTATTTGATCAATAATGTTTGAACTGAATATCTCTATTCCTTTATATGATATTTACCAGAAATAAAATACATATCATAAAAGAGAGAGAGAGAGGAGGCAGAGAAGGTGACGGGAGGAGATGGGGAGAGGAGAGAGAAATATTAGGTAAAAGAGGCTATGAAATCACCTCTACTAAACATTTAACATGGGAAAAAAAAAGTTGTTATCAGTTTCAGGAGACCAGGATTTTTGTATGGAGTTGTACTGTTACTTCCTCATTTTCCTCCTTTATAAAATGATTTAAAGTAAATTACTTCAGAGTCAAGTTTAGATCAAGAAACACAGTAGTTTTATTATTTATTTTCCTAGATAATATACTGTTTAGGTTTTCACATCTGGATATTTAGCTAAAGTGATAACAAACATTTTATTCCAGATAATGTCAGTAATATATCAATCTGTTGGTGACAGGCTACATTTCCTCTTCCAAGAAGTGGGAAATTTAAGCCTTTTCAAAGGGCTTTTTATTATTGTTGTTTGCTTTTAAATGAGATAAGGTACTTCTTCCAGCAGACAAATAAAATTTCCAGCAGTTAGAAAGATACTTCTTAAAGAAATTCCTCAAAATATTAAGATTCTCCACAAGAAAATGTGTGTATATTACCTCCTTTTCTTTCTCCTTCAAATATTTTCATTTAACATTTATAGGAGAGATTTTAATGCACACATCCTATATTAACTATTTCCTTCCTCAATAGTAATAAATTCCTTATTAGTGGGCCACACTGTTATCTAAAATTAAAGTCACTATTCTGCTCTCCTACTACTTTGCAACTAGGTGTGTCCATGAATCTAAATTCCACCAATAAAAATAAGCAGAAATTTAACGTGGCATTAAGGAAAGTTTCCTTGACAAAGGAAAAACTCTTTCTCCTTTCTTGATATAATGGCACATCATACCAACATGAGGTAGAAGACACAGGCAGAAATGGCAGAATAGAGAGCTGAAAGCAGGTAGGACCAGACAGTATGGAGCACCCCCATCAACAAAGAGACACAGACCTCTGAATCTCTTTTAATGTGAGAGATTAAATAAACTGGAATCTTGTCTAAGCCCTTTACTAGAGCTTTCCTTCTTTCCTTTTCCCTTTCTTCCTCCCTTCCTCCCTTCCTTGCTTTCTTCCTTCCTTCCTTTTCTTTCTCTCTTCCTTTTCTTCCTCTCTTCTCTCTCTCTCTCCCCTTCTTCCAAACTAATCCTACTGGACATAGTACCTATATACTTGTATCTATGGAGCACAGGATGTACAATGCATATTTCCTGGTTATCTGAGACAGAACTTTACATGTGAAAGTGAAGTTGTATCATTACCTTAAATCCCTAACTCATGGATTGATTACAGATTTGTAACATGGTACCTTCTTTTTTAAAGAAAAATAGTTATTTTTAGTGAATTTGTTGGAGAGGCACATAAACATTTTAATAAATGTTTAACATTCTAAATTAAGATGTTCACAGAGACAGGAAAGATTATAAATCCATCAATAAATTATTACACTGAATCCATTCCTTTAAGCTCTTCAAAAATTTTAGAAATAGATTATTTAGGAGTTTTGTCTCCCTTAAGACTTTCTGAGCTTGAGATTTATAGAAACAGAAAACATTGCATATAGTAGCAAAAATCTAGGCATAATTTGTCCAAGTCAGAGTAAGAAAAATGCAAGGCAGTAAAATAACTCCCATTTTAGAACTTAAAGGTAATGATTTTGAAAAGCTTTGCAGGTGGAGCAGGATTACCAAATTGGTTGAAGTTATAACCATCTAAAAAGTCCTGGATAATTTTTATCTTGAAATTAGCCTTGGGAAGAAATTAGACCTAAAAATAATCTTTGAATATGTGTCTGTATACGTGTGAAGGTTTGTGTTCCATTTTCCATATAGTGATATGAATTAATATTCATGATGATGATGTCTAATTGTGTAAATTTAGGTATGTGTTTCTTTAAAATATTGTTCAAGGTGTAGATTTTGTAATAATTTAGTAATTTTTAATGTCATTTTTAACATGTATGAACTTTACTGCATAGTCCATTAAAGTGAGAATCATGCTTGTTGAGGACTATGAAACAGGTAGGCCCTATAAGTTATATATTTTAATTATGATTATTTTATATAATTCTGGACTCAAATATTTTGTTATTTGTTTAAGATCTCAGAACCAAGAAGAGAAATAGGCAGGATTTAATCCATAGCCACAATCTTTCTACTCTATTGCAGTAACTTTATAGTTCCAATTTTGTTATCAAATAAAAAGGATAACTGAGTGATTGATTTACAGAGAATACTGATGTCCCTCACTTACATATCCCTGTTGCTGAAATGTTATTTTTTGAGCCTGTAAGTCAAATAGACAAGTCAGCAACACTGATGGGTAGAAACCTGTGCCCACTGCAGATGGAATAAACAATGACAAAAAAAAAAAAAAAAACTCCCTAAGTGCTAAAATCAACCTTTTAAGAGGTGAACTTGCAAACCTAAAAATATAAAGTGATAACAGTATTATCATAGACTACTTAGAACTTGAAATAATTCTCTTAATTGTGAAGCCTAGTGTTTGTTTTGACAGAGTTAGAGAGCTGATAATTCCTTCTCACTAATCTATTTTTTTCTAAACAAATCTGTCCAAGAAATGCTTCCCAATGAACCACATTTAACAACTAGAAAGGGAACTATGTTGCCATACATTACTTATCTTCTGTTTATATTCCATCGTTTAGTGGCTTACAAACATTAGAGTACTCTAGAATTGTCTGAGGATATTTTTTAAACCATAGATCCCTGTACCCTACTCCCTCTGTTACAATAAGTGTGCTGTGTGACCCAGAGAGCTGTGTGTGTGTGTGTGTGTGTGTGTGTATTTAACAGATACACTTGGAGATTCTCTCAAAAATGGTCTAGGGAACACATTTTGAGAATTAATGAGTCAGTTTGCATGTTTATTCAATTTGTCTCATAGTATATAAGCATGAAATTACAAATCTAAATGAAATCAATGATTGTGGAATCCTCAATTTACCAATGAAGAAACAACTTAGTCGAATGTTAGAAACTCAGTTGAATGCATAGGATCTGAGATGTTCTCTACTTAGGAAGCTAACAAATTAGCCTGCCATAGTTTCATGGATGTTGGCAGAGCACATGAACTCCTGGGTCAGAGGAAAAAGACTTTTATTACTCACTCCATAGCAAGCAGCATGAGCTTCATGTTCATGCCAATTCTCCTTGTCCCTCCCTCCCCCAGATCTCACAGGGTTAACATGGAACACAAAGGTACACCATGCACATGTACACCGTACACCGTGCAAATGGATGCCCAAAAACCTGCCCAAACCTTGCCCTGATGTCAGGATATTTTGAACACCAAATAGACCTGCTTTTTCTTTGGAGGGAGACAGTATTGTCCAAGGCTGTTTACAAACATCCTTGAAAAGTTACTATGAAACAAAGGCTTTCACTGTCTTAGCTTATAAAACATGCAGAAACGTGAGAGTCCAATGGAGAATTCTCCCAACCATGAGTTTTCCATTTTTAATTGAGTTTTTTACAGGGCATAATCACAGGAATCTCACTATCCCATCTCATTCTCAATGTGACTTGTTTATTTTTGCCTCTCCCCCAAAGATAGATATGAATATTTCTCACCATCCCCTCACTAGGTTTCCTGAATATTATAAGAGAGTGTCCACACAGTGTAGCTCCACAAGGAAAAGACAAACCTTCATTTCTGAGTTTTAATACTGCAAAGATATGGAAAAAAAATGTAATATTTACATCTTCCCATTAAAGTCACCTAAATAGTGATATCCTACCATAGGTATGTAACACTTTCAATGGATTTTTTGTTTGTTTTTTGATTTTGTTTTGTTTTGTTTTTTGCTTAAGACAATAGGTCCAATCCAAAGCCAAAGTTCTAGAAAGATAAGTTCAGAAAATCCCAGAAAGTTAATGCCTAGTACTGAATATAGACTCACTTATTATGTTCTACAGTCATTAGGATTGTTATTTATTGGGTATCTTTCATTGTATGGATCTGATTGGTGGTGAGATTACTTTATATTTAGAACACACATGAAAGAAGGCACTATGTTAAACAACATACCTAACCTCCAAAAGCTTATAGCATATTGGAGAAAAACTATTTTACACAGATAACTGTAAGGCAGAGTAAAAAGTTCTGCTTCATTAAAGACTATGTTAATTTCTGTTGCTGCTGTACCAAATTAACACAATGTAGGGGTTTAAAATAACACACCTTTATTTATTTTTTTTTGTTTGTTTTGTTTTTAAAGTTTTTTGTTTTTTGAGGAGCATTTTTTAAAAGTCTTTATTGAATTTGCTACAGTATTACTTCTGTTATTTATGTTTCTGTTTCTTGGCCATGAGGTATGTGGGATCTTAACTCCCCGACCAGGGATCGAACCCACACCCCCTGCATTGGAAAGCAAAGTCTTAACCACTGGACTGCCAGGGAAGTCTCCACATTTATTTTTTTGCAGTTCTGGAGGTTAAAAATCTAAAATCAGTCTCACCTGGCTAAACTCAAGGTGCTGGCAGCGTTGCCTTCCCTCTGGAGATTCTAGGGGGAAATTCATTTCTCTCATTTTCCAGCTTCTAAGGGCTGCCTACATTTTTGTCTTGTGGCCTCTTCTTCCAGTATTTGTATTATTCCAAGTTCTGCTGCCATTGTCACATCTCCTTCTCAGACTCCGGCTCTCCTGATTTCATCTATTCCCTTAAATGGACTCTTGTGATTACATTGGGCTCCACCAGATAATCCAGGATAATCTCCCCATCTCAAGTTCCATAACTTAATTAAATATTTGGTTTGCTATCTGAAGAAAAGCCTACTAAGTTTTGTTATGAACGATGTAGGTAACTTATTTGTATATCAATCCTTCTCCCCACCAAATGCTACTAAAACTGAACTAGACTATTAAGAAAGAGAAAGACAGACACAGAGAAACAGATGGAGACAGACAGACTCAAAGAGGAAAACTTTGTATTTTCTCATATCTCCTTATGAAGGTGAACTGCTTGTCCACTTTAAGAAGAGAACTCTTTGAAAATTTTTTGATAGCCTAGTGAAAAATTCTCTTAATGAAACAGTAGTTGACCTTAACAGTAGTCCAATATAACAGCTTCTGAACTTGCTGACTGCTTCTTGGTTTCTTTAGTTTGTTTGCTAATATTCTGTTCACAAGTTCAGTACCCAAATCTTGAGTGTGATGACTACAGCCCTTTCCAAAACTTGATAACAATTTCAAAGGGAGAAAGAAGCAGGTGAGCTTCCTATCACAATATGTTAATGTTTTGATATTACTGTCTACCCTGAAGTCAAAAGACTGGAAAGAGCATACCCTTGAGGCTTCTTTCTGATGTCACAATGTGATTCAAAGTAATTGGAATGAATATTCATGTTTTCTAGTGTCTGAGATGCTGTCATGGTCCCATCAGTTATTAAGCAATGACAACATGATGTTGTTTTGATGATTCTTGTTTTATTAGTCCTACCAACTGTTGTAATGCAGACATGAGCATCCAAGCTCTATCTCCTAACTAAAGATGGTTTATTACTTTAATGACATTGTAAAATAGCATGGAATTCACAAAAATAACAGAAAAATACAGGGAAATTATAACAAACAAGCATGCACTTCTTCTAGCTTTATAAATTTAACATTAACTTCTTCTTAATTTTTAAAAAAATTTTTTGGCTGCATTGGGTCTCTGTTGCTGCATGCAGGCTTTCTCTAGTTGTGGCAAGCGGGGGCTACTCTTCATTGCAGCCTGCAGGCCCTAGAAGGTGCAGGCTTCAGTAGTTGTGGTGCGTGGGCTCAGTAGTTGTGGCTCACGGGCTCTAGAGCGCAGCCTCAGTAGTTGTGGCGTGTAGGCTCAGTTGCTCCGTGGCATGTGGGATCCTCTTGGACCAAGGATCGAACCTGTGTCCCCTGCATTGGCAGGCAGATTCTTAACCACTGTGCCACCAGGGAAGTCCCACCACCAACTTCTGTTCCCAAGAAATTGGAGTAATAGAGATGAGATTCACCTTTCTACCTGATATAGCCTAAAGCAGGACAAAATATGTAAACCAGGTGTTTTCAAGACAGCAATCAATGGAGGACATTGATCCTTGATTAGCGTTAAAAAAGTGAGGTGAGCATCAGGATTGTCTGAACTTTACTCCACTGAACGAGTTTTCAGGCCACAATCCAGAGAGAGAGAGTATTTAGGCAGAGCCTGAAAATTCCCTGAGGAGATGGAGCTAAGAGTCCAAGCAGACTGAGGTGTCTCGAATTTTAAAAACAGAGTACAATACAGGAAGGAGCTACACAGAGAGAGAATTCCAGAGGTCAACAGAAGGTTCTCCTCAAGTATTCAACCCAGTACTAATGTTATACATCTGTGTGAAGGAACTACCTGAGGCTGGGAAAAGAAACACACAAAGGGATTAAAAGTAACATTCCTTGATGTGTGTGTACAATGACAGGAATAGTGTTAATCCTGCCAGGAAAACTGGAAAGCTTCATACATTAGGGAAAATTGAATAGGGTACACAAAATAGAAATGCCTCAGTAGAGGGGAATGATTAGTACTAATCTGAGCACTGTTCCAATCCCAGTTAAAAATTTTAAAGATGGAGTGAAAGGATCAAACTGTTTCCAAGAAACCCAACTTTATCCCAGAACAAAGATCAAAATATTTATGTAAATGTAAAATATCCACCATCTAAAAAATAAATTTACAATATATGGTACCCTATAAAAAGTTACTAGACAAGTGAAGAAACAGTCAATTAAAACAGACCCATGGGGGCAAAAATGTTAGCTTTAGCAGACAGAAAAATTAAGAGTTATTATAACTGTATTTCATATGTTAAAAAAGCTAAGGAGAGTTATGAAAAGTATTTAAAAATCAAATTTCTAGAGATGAAACCTAAAATTCCTGATATAGAAAAATATACTAGATGATGTTAGAGCAGGCAGATAACTAGACATGAGCAGAGAAAGGGGGGCACAGGCTAGGTGGCAGTAAACCATGCATCTTGTGAACAGTGAGGTCCTTGGGCGGACAAAGAAAAGCAGGAACCGCCAGACTGACAGGAAACCATATATTTTGAGGTGACAGCAGTTCTGGAGGCAGAGAAAGAAAGGTGGGTAAAGGCGGGAATCTCTGGAGTCTGAATGTAACATTTTGCTCATTATGCCATCATTACAATACAAGTAGCCTTGCAGATAAAAAGTACCCATCACGCACTGATGCTATGAAGACACTGCTGATTAAGATTAAATAAGGATAAAAGTGCTTCGTCCCCTCAGGAAAGTGGAGCTGGGATGAAAATGAGGAAATATGACCCCAAACCCCTCCCTGCTCAATGAATATTTCATCCATTCATTTTCACACCCATATAATCAGCTTGCCAAAGAAACTCAGGACAACTTCTCACCTGTCTGCCTGTTGCCCCTTTAAGAGCATACTATCACTTAATAAGTCCTCGCTTTGCTTTCTTGACCCCCATGTCTCATCTCTGAATTCTTTCTGTAACAAGACAAGAACCTGATAACCTCTCCAGTATCAATGGGATTAATGGCAGATTAGAAATGTTGAAGAATTAGTGAACTTAATGCATAGGAACAGAAATTTTATCAAGAGAAAAACAGTAAGAAAATATGATAATAATGAATAGAATATCATTTAACAGTAAGAAAACTTTAAGTGGCATAATCTATATGTATTAGAGTCCCTAAAGTTGAGAAAGGCAGGGGACAGAAAAAATATTTAAAGAGAAAATGACTGAAATTTTTCCAAATTTGATAAAATTCACAGATAGAAGGGCCTCAGTGTTCCCCAAATAAAAGAAACATGAAAAAAATGACATGAGACATATCATGATCTAATTGCTTGAAACAAGAGATAAAGAGAAAACTTTATAGGCAGTTGGAGAAGAAGACATTATGAACAGAGAAATAAAAAGGATGATGGCAAGCAAGGAGAGACTAGAACACCAGCTTTAAAGTTCTGGGAAATAAAAGCTAGTCAAAAAGGAATTATTTACCCAGCAAATCTTTCTTTCAATAAAAAAAAAGGAGAAATAAAGACGTTTTCAACATGCAAAAGATGAAAGAATTTATTGCCTTCAGACTCATACTACAAAACAATTTTAAGGTGTGTCCTTCAGATAGAAAATGATACCAGATGCAAATGTATATGGACCCAAAGTAATAATGAGAACTAGAATTGGTACCTCCATGACTGAATATATATGTTTATTGGTTTAGATCCTATAAAATTACCCCCCTTGTATTAAAATAACCCAAAGAAAAGCAGTAAAAAAAAAAATACCAGAGAACCAACACAAAGAGAACAAGTAGAAAATGAAAAATAAAATGACAGAGCCATAAGATATCAATATTATATTCAGTGTATATGGTTTAAATACATTAACTAAAGCAGGGGTTGGTAGAGTGGATAAGATAAAAACATGATCCAACTATATTCTATCTTTAAGATACTCAGTTAAAATATAATGATATAGATAAAGTGAAAGAATGGAAAATGATATATCATACAAATATTAGCCAAAGGAAAGCAGGGATAGCTTTATTATTGTAAGATTAAGTAGACTTCAGAGCAGCACAATTTCTAGAGACAAAGAGGTATATTGAAAAATGATGTGTCAATCAACAAGAAGATGGAGCAATCCTAAGTGAACACAGCTTCAAAATATGTTAAACAAAAGCTGATAGAACTGACAGGAAAAAGGCAAATATCCAATTATAATTAGACTTCAACACTATATTACGAAATGATAAAACAACCAGACAGAAAATAAGCAATGATATAGAAGAATTCAACAATGCCATGAACAAATAGGGTCTAATCTACATTTACAGAACACTACAACAGCAAAATGCACATTATTTTCAAGCTCCCACAGAACACATACTAAGATCATATTCTGGTCATAAAATGAATCCCAACAAGTTTAAAAGAATTGAAATTATACTAGAATTAGTGTTTGACCACAATAGAAACCAGTAATAGAATAACAGGCAAATTTCTAAGTATTTGGAGACTAAATACATTTGTAATAATAAATTCTCAATAAATTTAAGAGGATTCAAGTTATGCCAAGTATGTTCTCTGACACATTATTAAAATAGAAATCAGTAACAGAAAATAAGAGACAGATTTCTAGAATATCCTCAAATATATGGAAATGAAATAACAAAGTTCTAAATAAAACATAGGTCACAGAAATAGTCAAATAGGGAATCAGGAAGTGTTTCTAACTACATGAAAATGAAAACAAATTATATTGAAATTTTAAGTTGCTGTCAAAGCAGTAATTAGAGGATAAATTATAGCACTAAATGCTTATATTAGGGAAGAAATATTTATATTAGAGAAGAAGAAATTAACTCTTCAGTGTCTTCCAAAAAAAATACCTGAAAACTAATAAAGGGACAAATAAAATTTAAAGTAAATAGAAAACAGAAATGGTAAAAATCAGGGCAAAAATCAGTGACAGAGAAAACAAACAAAAAAACAATTTAAAAAATCAATAATACAACTCTAGAAAATTTAGAACCATATTTTCGGAGGATATGGAGCTTTGAATTATTTTTTTCCCTGTCTTACAGCTGCAGTTCCTGATGAGAAGTCTGTTATATTTTGTTGTTGTTGTTCCTCTTTACATAATGTTTATTTTTCCTTTGTTTGCTTTCCAGATATTTTCTTCATCCTTGTTTATCAGCATTTTAGCTATTATGTGCCAGTCACTTAAAAAAAATTTATTTGTGCTCATTAGAATTCTCTGGGTTTCTTGGATCTTTATTTTTTCCATTAATTTTCAAAAATTCTGGGTGATTATCTCATCAAATTTTTCTTGCACCCCATTCTCTTTTTTTTATCCAAATACACAGATGGTAGGCTATTATTTATTATCTCACAGCCCTTGGATACTCTGGTTTTATTTATTTATTATTATTTTCTTATGTTTCACCTTAGATAATTTCTATCACCATATATTCAAATTAACTTTTTCTTAGCTCTACCCAGTCTGCTCTTGAGTCCATCACAGGAATTCTTTATCTCTGGTATTATATTTTCATAGCTAGCATTTCCTTTTGACATTTTGTATGGTTTCTACTTCTCTGCTGAAATTCTTTATCTTTTCATTCATGTTGTTCACCTTTTCCACTAGATCCTTTGTCATATTCATCATAATTATTTTGTTGTCCTTCTCTGATATAGCTAGCATCTGCATAATCTCTGAATATACTTTTATTGATTCATTGTTTCCTTGTAAATGTGTTTATTATCTTGCTCTTTTTGAGTACCTTACAATGTTTTGTTTAACAGCTGTTGCTGTATGGAGAAGAAAAGTAGGAAGTGAGGTAAACTGTAGTTATACCTGGGTGCACCTCTTATTCCTTCAGGCCATTGGAGAGGACAGTTGCTGCTGGGCTGCTCTTACCTTGTACTTGGAAGGGGGCTTGGAGTGCTAGACTTTTTCTTACCTAGGGTTCCTGCTCCACTCTCATTTTCACCTGTTACTGCATACATGTACCACAGAGTGGAGCTTTCTCTATAATTTTTCCCTCCTGCTGATGGCAGACTGTTGTAGCTTGTTTCGCACAATGGAGCCGGGAGGTGTTCTTTATTTTCCTGGGTCAGACTAAGTCTTAGACAGGCCCTGTACCTAAGGGATAGGGATGCCTCAGCATTCCTGTCCCACCTCTCCATTGCTACTAAACTCTTTTACATGTGATTGGTCTTAGGTAGGAGGGATTTTTCTGCCTCATCATCACTGGTAGCAGATATCTTCTTGGTGTTGGTACATAATATTGGGCCCAGGGATAGAGGGTTCTTTCTTTTTCTTTTACTCTACTTCATTAGCAATGAATCCTTCCTGTGTTGTGAATTTGGAAGTGTTTTCTACCCTGCTCCCAGAGGCAAATAAATTTCATTGCTTCCATACCACCAGAAGCAAAGGATTTTGCATGAACCCTGTGAGTGAAATGTTTGGTGCCCCTGCACCATCAGCTTAAAAAGCCTTTACTTCCTATGAGGGAAGTCCCTAGAGAATCAGATCACATCATGCCTGTCTTTGAGTGGTACCCAATCATATCCTGCATGCCTGTGACACCAAGTGGTATTTCTCCTGAGACCCTCGCCCTACTCCCAATCTTTCTTTTGAGCACTGGTGAAGGCCTATTTTTAATAGGCCTTCAGATTAATTAGAAACTGCCTCTGTTTCTGGAGCTCCAAGTTATGCCATATTGATATGCTAGGCCACACTATACATTTAAGATTTTATGAAAATATCAGCTGATTTTATCTTATCCACATTTACGGTAATCAGGTATTTCTCCCATGCTATAAAAAAAGATGTATACCTTTTCTCCATGGAGGGGATTTTCACCCTTTGAAATACAGGTTATTTAAGTTTCACCCTTTGAAATACAGGTTATTTAAGTTTTTCTCTGATGGGCCCAAGAAAAATTATGATTTTTCTAGATTGTTTGGCTTTTCTAATTTTTTTATGTTGGGGATGATATTCTCAAAGCTTTCTATATCTTAAGTGGAAGCAGAACTCTTATATTTTATTTATAATTTCCATGGATTTTCAATGGCCTGTACATAGAAGCAATACCTTTCCATGTAATATGGAAAAAAAATTAGACTCTGATTTTAAACAAAATTAACACACATGAAACACCTGGTGAAAAATTAAAGGGAGTGAGATACTGTTTTAGAGTTAACATATTCTGATTGAAGATCATATTTTAGTGTCTATGTAGAAGAGTTTGTAACCATCTTATGCTTTAATGTTTTCTTAGCATTGCTTAAATGGAAATGATTCCTAAAACCAATTAAAATCAAATCAAATGAAATAAAAATTTGCTCCAGCCCTTCAGTAATTACATACAATTCCAACTGGCAATAATTTTGTAAGCAATATCTCTGGGCTTTCAAGCTTTATCTTACCTTATATAATGGACAATGGTTAAAAAAATGAAACAAAACCCTGTCCATTTATATAGAGAAGCTAATTCAACTTTGGAATTCTTAGGAGATGTTACAAATAAATGTTACCAAATGACCTCAATTATTATTTAGATATCAGTCTGTTTTCACCAACCAGAAATCAAAAGAGATTTTCTTATCAAAGACACATCTCTTAATATCCTTATCAATCTCATTTTAATCTTATCACTACAGCAAATGATAGTTAACTATCTTTTTCAGTGATAGTTTTGTACATTTAAAGTAATAGTTAGAGTATATCTTAAAGAAGGTACAGGTCAACAGTTTATCATTAGAATAAAAATATATGTAGTATTTGTTGTCATTTCTCTTGTTCATTAGTCCTTCAACTAATACTTATTCAGTACCTCTGTTGTGCCCATACCTCTTTTGGATACAAGGGATAAACTAAAGGGGGCAAATGGACATGGTTGCTGTTTACTTGTGTTTGTAGTCTGTGGGGGGAAGAAAAGTGTGTGCAGAAAATAACACACTATGATAAATGCTAGAAGATGCAGCATATCCGATCATGTGACTATTACTTAGGCAAGGAAACAGAAAATGTTTCCTTTTTACTGCTATTATTGAAATATAGTGGATATACAATATGATATTAGTTTTGGGTGTACTAAATGGTGATTTGACATTTGCATACATTATGAAATAATCATGATAAGTCTAGTAACCATCGATCCCCATGCAAAGTTTTTGCAATATTATTGACCATCTTCCTTATGCTGTATATTACATTCCTGTGGCTTATATATTTTATAACTGGAGGTTTGTACCTCTTAATCCCCTTCATCTATTTTATCCTGAAAGACCCCTTCCCTCTGGCCACCATTCATTTTTCTCTGCATCTATGAGTCTCTTTCTGTTTTGTTTTGTTTTTTGGATTACACATATAAATGAGAACATATAATATTTGTCTTTCTCTATCTAACTCTTTTTTACATTTTATGCATTTGTTTTTATTGAAAGTATACTTGATTTACAAAATTATGTGAGTTTCAGGTGTACAGTATAGTGATTCAGTATTTTTATAAATTATACTCCATTAAAAGTTATTACAAGCTATAAATCCCTGTGCTATACAATAAAACCTTGTTGCTTATCTATTTTATACATAGTAGTTTGTATCTCTTAATCCCATACTCCTAGTTTGTCGCTCCCCGTTCCCTCTCCTCTTTGGTAACCACTAGTTTGTTTTCTATGTCTGTTAGCCTGTTTCTGTTTTGCGTATATATTTGTTTGCATTATGTTTTAGATTCCACATATAAGTGACATCATTATAGTCTTTGTCTGACTTACTTCACTAAGTATAATATTCTCTAGCTCCATCCATATTACTGTAAATGGAAGAATTTCATTGTTTTTTTTTGGAGGAGTAGTATTCCATTGTATATATCTATCTGTCTATATCTATATACCACATTTTCTTTATCCACTTATCTGCTGATGGGCACTTGGATTGCTCCCATATCTTGGCTGTGCTAAATAGTGCTGCTATGTACATTGAGGTGCATGTGTCTTTTCGAATTCGTGTTTTTATATTTTCCAGATGTATACCCAGGAGTGTAATTGCTGGATCTTATACTAGTTCTATTTTTAGTTTTTTTGCAAAGCCTCCATGCTATTTTCCACAGTGGCTGCACCAATTTACATTCCCTCCAACAGTGTAGGAGGGTTTGCTATTCTCTACATCCTCTTCAGCATTTGTTATTTGTAGACTCTTTGATGATAGTTATTCTAACTGGTGTAAGGTGATAACTCATTGTGGTTTTGATTTGCATTTCTCTAATAATTAGTGATGTTAAACATCTTTTTATGTGTCTGTTAGTACACATATGTCTTCTTTGGAAAAATAGCTATTTAGGTCTTCTGCCCATTTTTTGATTGGGTCTCTTTTTTTGATATTGAGTTGTATGAGCTGTTTATATATTTTGTATATTCGTTGTCAGTCACATCATTTGTAAATATTTTCTCCCATTCCATAGGTTGTCTTTTTGTTTTGTTGATGGTTTCCCTTGCTGTGCAAAAGCTTGTAAGTTTAATTAGGTCCCATTTGTTTATTTTTGCTTTTATTTTTCTTGCCTTAGGAGACAGAGCCAAAAAAATATTGCTACAATTTATGTCAAAAAGTGTTCTGCCTATGTTCTCTTCTAGAAGTTTTATGATTTCAGGTATTACATTTAGGTGAATGCATTTTTAGTTTATTTTTGGTCATGGTATTAGAGAATTTTCTAATCTAATTATTTTACATGTAGCTGTCCAGTTTTCCTAGCACCACTTATCAAAGTGTCTTTTCTCCATTGTACATTCTTGTCTCCTTTGTCATAGATTAGTTGACCATAGATGTAGGGATTTATTTCTGGTCTCTCTATTCTGTGCCATTGATCTATGTGTCTGGTTTTGTGACAGTACCATGCTTTTTTGATTAATGTCATTTTGTAGTATAATCTGAAGCCTGGGAGCATGATACCTCCAGCATTGTTCTTTTTTCTCAAGATTGCTTTGGCAAATCAGGGTCTTTTGTGGTCTATATGACTTTTAGGATTTTTTATTCTAATTCTGTGAAAAATGGCATGGATATTATGAAAGGGATTGCATTAAATCTGTAGACTGCTTTGGGTAGTATTGCAATTTTAACAATATTCATTCTTCCAATCCAAGAGCATGAGATATCTTTCCATTGCTTAGTATCATCTTCAGTTTCCTTCCTCAGTGTTTTATAGTTTTCAGAGTGTAGGTCTTTCACTTCCTTGGTTAAGTTTATTCCTAGATATTTTTTTTTCTTTTTGATGTGATTTTAAATGGGACTGTTTCTTGATTTTTCTTTCTAATAGTTCATTATTAGTGGATAGAACAGCAACATATTTCTGTATATTAATCTTATATCCTACAGTCTTGCTGAATTCATTTATTCTAATAGTTTTTGGGTAGAAACTTTAGGGTTTTCTATATAAAATACTATGTCATCTGCAAGTAGTGACAGTCTTACTTCTTGCCTTCCAATTTGGATGGCTTTTATTCATATTCTTGTGTGACTGCTATGGCTAGGGCTTCCAGTACCATTTTTTAAAATTGGAGTATAATTGCTTTACAACGTTGTGTTAGCGTCTTCTGTGTGCTGAAGTGAATCAGCTATATGTATACATATATCCCCTCCCTCTTGTACCTCCCTGCAACCCCCATTCCACCCATCTAGGTCACCCCAGAGCACTGAGCTGAGCTCCCTGTGCTGTACAGCAGGTTCCCACTAGCTATCTATTTTACACATGGTAGTGTACATATGTCAATCCTAATCTCCCAATTCATCCCACGCTCCCCTTCCCCCCACCCATGTCCACATGTCCATTCTCTACATCTGTGTTTCTATTCCTGCCCTACAAATAGGTTCATCTGTACCATTTTTTTAGATTCCACATATATGCATTAATATATGATATATGTTTTTCTCTTTCTGACTTACTTCACTCTGTATGACAAACTCTAGATCCATCCACATCTCTACAAATGACCCAATTTCATTACTTTTTTGTCTGAGTAATATTCCATTGTATATATGTACCACATCTTCTTTATCCACTCATCAATTGATTGACATTTAGGTTGCTTCCATGTCCTGCTATTGTAAATAGTGCTGCAGTGAACACTGTGTCTTTTTGAATTATGGTTTTCTCAGGATACATACCCAATAGTGATATTGCTGGGTCATATGGTAGTTCTATTTTTAGTTTTGTAAGGAACCTCCATACTGTTCTCCATAGTGGCTATATCAGTTTACATTCCCACCAGCAGTGCAAGAGGGAGGGTTTCCTTTTCTTCACACCCTCTCCAGCATTTATTGTTCGTAGATCTTTTGATGATGGCCATTCTGACTGGTGTGAGGTGATACCTCATTGTAGTTTTGATCTGTATTTCTCTAATAATTAGTGATGTTGAGCATCTTTTCACATGCCTGTGGGCCATCTGTATGTCCTCTTTGGAGAAATGTCTATTTAGGTCTTCTGCCCATTTTTTGATTGGGTTGTTTGTTGTTTTGATATTGAGTTGCATGGGCTGTTTGTATATTTTGGAGATAAATCCTTTATCAGTTGCTTTGTTTGCAGATATTTTCTACCATTCTGAGGGTTGTCTTTTCATCTTGTTTATGGTTTCCTTTGCTGTGCAGAAGCTTTTAAGTTTAATTAGGTCCCATTTGTTTAGCTTTGTTTTTATATTCATCACTCTAGGAGGTGGATCAAAAAAGATCTTACTGTGATCAGAGTGTTTTTCCTATGTTTTCCTCTAAAGTTTTTATAGTGTCCGGTCTTACATTTAGGTCTTTAATCCAGAGTTAGTTTTTGTGTATGGTGTTAGGCAGTGTTCTAATTTCATTCTTTTACATGTAGCTGTCAGTTTTCCCAGCATCACTTATTGAAGAGATTGTCTTTCCTCCATTGTATAATATTGCCTCCTTTTTTTTTTTTTTTTTTGGCAGTACGTGGGCCTCTCACTGTGTGACCTCTCCCATCGCGCAGCACAGGCTCCGGACGCACAGGCTCAGCGGCCATGGCTCACGGGCACAGCCGCTCTGCGGCATGTGGGATCTTCCCGGACTGGGGCATGAACCCATGTCCCCTGCATCGGCAGGAGGACTCTCAACCACTGTGCCACCAGGGAAGCCCGGTATTGCCTCCTTTGTCATAGATTAGGTGACCATAGATGCGTGGATTTATCTCTGGGCTGTCTATCCTGTACCATTGATCTATATTTCTGTTTTTGTGCCACCAGTACTATGTTAAGTAGAAGTGGCTAGAGCAAGCATCCTTGTCTAGTTCTTGAATTTAAAGGAAATGTTTTCAGCTTTTCACTATTGAGTAGGATGCTAGATGTGGTTTGTCATAGATGGCCTTTATTTTCCTGAGACATGTTCCCTCTATACCCACTTTGATGAGAACTTTTATCATTAATGGATGTTGAATTTTGTCAAATGCTTTTTCTGTGTCTAATGAGATGATCATGTGAGTTTCATCCCGGGATCTTATTGCCTCTGTGATCCAAGGTCAAGTCTTTTCCCTGGTCTTGGATGCCCCTACTCTAGTGCCACTGTGACATGAACTGAGCAGGGAATATAGCATTCACTTGACTCTACCTTGGGTGTGAAGCAGTCCCAGGAAACCTGGAAGCTGCTAGGGTAGACCTCTCCCCTGCCTCTGGGGCAAGTCCCCTTTTCTCATAGTTGATCACTCTCCCCAGACTGTGATACTCCGCCCTGTTGTGGAACTGCTCTGCAGATCAGGCATGATGGCCCGTGTGAGCTCCTTGCGGTCACTGGGGGTGAGTTGTGGAGGAGTGGCCACTTTCTAGAAATCTGGGTGAATTCTGGGGTGCCATTTGATGGCCGCTGCTACCCCACCCAGTCTCTGCCCCAGGATCAGGTCACCTCTGTGGTAAAGTCTTTTCCTCTGTCTTGGTTGCCTCAAACCCAGTGCCATGCTGTGGTATGGAGTGAGTGGAGCCAGAGCATTCTCTGTCAGCTTGAGCTGGGTTGAAGTATGTGGCAAAATGGTCACAGGAAACCTGACAGCCACTAGAGCAGATCTCTCTCCACCCTTCCTTGGGAGCTAGTCAGCACCTGCACTCCTCAGGAGTGCAAAATACAAGGGGTTGTATTTGCCACAGCAGTCTGAGAGCCAGCCAAGAGGGTTTATCTCCTCCATGTAGAACCACAGGACTGGGAAACCCCATCTGTGGCTCAGTCTGTTCACTCCCCAGGGCAGGTGTCCACCCTTGTTACCTTCCTTGTTCTCTGGGTTCCGTCCCACGGGCACAGGTTCTGACCTGATCACTTTTCTTCCCTTCCTACCTGATGTGTATATTTCTTACAGCCTGGGCTGTAGAGGAGTCCTTCTGCCAGTCTCCAGTTCGTTTTCAGTGAGAATTGTTTCACATGTAGATGTATTTTTCATGCGTTCATGAGGGGAGGTGAGCTCCACCCTTCTCTGCCATCTTGATCTCTCTTCCCTGTCTCACTTATTTCACTTAGCAAAATACCACCTAGATCCATCAGTGTTGATGCAAATGGCAGGATTTCATTTTCTTTATGTGGATGAGTAATATTCTATTGTGTGTGTCTGTGTGCGTCTGTGTGTGTATGTGTGTATATATATATAAATATATATATAAAATCGTTGTATATATGTACCATATCTTCTTTATTCATCTATTGATGAAGATTAGGTTGCTTCCATGTCTTGGCTATTGTAAATAGTGCTGCAATGAACATGGGTGTGCATATATCATTTTGAATTAGTGTTTTTGTTTTCTTCAGGTAAATACTCAGAAGTGAAATTGCTGGATCATATGGCAGTTCTATTTTTAATTTTTTGAGGAATTTCCATACTGTTTCCCATCAAGGATTTGCCTACTTACAATCCTACCAACAGTGCACAAGGTTTCTCTTTTCTCCACATCCTTGCCAACACTTGTTATTTGTTGTCTTTTTGATGATAGCCATTTTCACAGGTGTGGGCTGCTATCCCATTGTGGTTTTGATTTGCATTTCCCTGATGCTTAGTGACGTTGAGCATCTGTTAGCTATCTATACATCTTTGGAAAAATGTCTATTGTAAGGCCTGAAACCATGAAACTCCTAGAAGAAAACATGGACAGTGTGCTCTTTGACATCAGTCTTAGAAATATTTTCTTGGATCTGTCTTTTAAGGCAAGGGAAACATAAGCAAAAATAAACAAATGGCACTACATCAAACTAAAAGTCTTTTGCATGGGGAAGGAAACTATCAACAAAAAGAAAAGCCAACGTATTGAATGAGAGAAGACATTTGTAAATGATATATCCTATACAGTGTTAATATCTAAAATATACCAAAAACTCATATGACTTAACACCAAAAAAAAAAACACAGATTTAAAAACAGACAGAGACCTGAATATATTTTTCTTTTTGCTGGATGAGAAAAGTTTGGAGAAATGAACTAAGCACCATGTGCATTACGGGTTATACTACCAGTATCTATTTTTTTAGATTCTAAAAGCTACACAATATCAGAAAAAAGCTCTGAACTTCACTAGCTGAAAGGAAGGTCTTATTTGAAATTTAATTTGTATTTACCAGTTTTCCTATAAAATACGTGTGGTAACCTGTGGTAATTTGTAGGGAATTTCTTAATGCACAATACGGTTGGTAATACGTTGAAGGCCAACCTCAATCTCAAGAAGCAATCAGTATAAAAATAAGCATTGCAGGTATGTTAAATATAGTAGCACGATCTCAATGCAATAACATATATCAGTGCATTGTTTATTTTTATTTGCAATAACTTAGAAGCTATGTGTTAAACAGGTCCACCTGAAGAAAGGAAAACTGAAAAGGGGGTTTCTATCTAGGCTGGAAACCAGAAGATCCTACTTTAGCTTCTGAATTAAGTAACATATGATGAGGGTTAATACCAGCACATAAACAACATCATGGTTTTCTAGTTTATCAGCTTATTAAGAAGAGTTAGTTCACAGCGAATTACAAGGGCATATACCCTGTATCTTCAAATAATTAGTTTCCAAATACAGGGAACGTTCTTTTTTATGTCACACTGTTTATCAGCACTTTTTTTAGTCTCTAAGGATGAGGTGGATAATTCTCACGATAGTCATATTCTTATAAGTGAAAGAATGACAGCATATAATGAAAATAATAAAGAAATTTCAGAATGTAATAAGTGCCATAAAGACAATATAGCAGGATGTTGTGATAAAGAAGATGTATATACTGAGCAGGAGCTGAGGTTATTTTAGATAAACTGGTCAAAGAAGACATCTCTGAAGAGATGACATTTGAATGGTATTTGAGCAGAGACCTGGGTGATGATCAAAATCCGTCTTGCTGTTGGAAGATCATACCAAGTACTGGCATTAAAATCTATAAAGTCTCTGAAGAAGAATGTGCTTAACTCTTTTAATTGGCAACAGGAAGCATAAATCAGTCTAAATATAGAGAACAAGAGATAAAGTAGTACAATATTAAGGGGCAGAAATAATTAGAGAAAATACCATATATGACCTTTGAGCATTCCAAGCAGTTTCGCTCATTCTAATGACTAAAGGAAACCACTGGATATTTCTGATGAGAGATGAGGTGCTCTGAGTTATAATTTAATAATCTTACTTTTAACATACTCCTACCCAGAGCCAGGAATTTTGTGTGAATAAGGATGTGAAACATATATGGCTTGGACCCTCTCATCAGGTAGTTGAGTCTGTTAGTCTTTTGATCTCCTTCAATCAGCCTCAGTGGCCTAAGGACCAGAGGTGAAATTACTGGGCCACACCCGGATACCCTGCCAATGTACTTGGTTTCCCAGGATGAGTCTTGAAGTCATGACTTTTAAGAGTAACGTGTTTCAGACTTTTTAATAGCAATAATTTCCATCTATTATTGACTATATTACTGGGGAAACTCACAAAACAATTTGTTTCATGGAAAATTATTCATTATTATCGATTCAGAAAGATCAAAAGTTTTATCCTGCTCTCATTCAAGCTATAATTTTAGTAAGCATTATTACTGATTATTGAGTAAGATAAGTTCTAATAACTACTATTGTAGTTATTCTAGTTTTAAAACAACTTGAATTATTTTTGAAAAACTAGAGGTAGATTTTTTGATGATCTACAAACAATAAATGCTGGAAAGGGTGTGGAGAAAAGGGAACACTCTTGCACTGTTGGTGGGAATGTAACTTGATACAGCCACTATGGAGAACAGTATGGAAGTTCCTTAAAAAACTAAAAATAGAGCTACCATATGACTCAGCAATCCCACTACTGGGCTTATACCCTGAGAAAACAATAATTCAAAAAGAGTCATGTACCACAATGTTCATTGCAGCTGTATTTACAATGTCCAGGACATGGAAGCAACCTAAGTGTCCATCGACAGATGAATGGATAAAGATGTGGCATATATATACAATGGAATATTACTCAGACATAAAAAGAAATGAAATTGAGTTATTTGTAGTGAGGTGGATGGACCTAGAGTCTGTTATACAGAGTGAAGTAAGTTAGAGGGAGAAAATTAAGTTCTGTATGCTAACACATATATATGGAATCTAAAAACAAACAAACAAACAAAAAGGTTTCTGAAGAACCTAGGGGCAGGACAGGAATAAAGACACAGATGTAGAGAATGGACTTGAGGACATGGAGAGGGGGAAGTGTAAGCTGGGACGAAGTGAAAGAATGGCATGGACTTATATACACTACCAAATGTAAAATAGATAGCTAGTGGGAAGCAGCTGCATCACACTGGGAGATCAGTTCTATGCTTTGTGACCACCTAGAGGGGTAGGATAGGGAGCATGGGAGGGAGGTGCAAGAGGGAGGAAATATGGGGATATATGTATATGTATAGCTGATTCACTTTGTTATACAGCAGAAACTAACACACCATTGTAAAGCAATTATACTCCAATAAAGATGTAGAAAAATCCCCCAAAAAACTAGAGGTATTTTCTAATGGACTGGATAATTTTTACTGTAAAAGAATCCTGATGTGTCTACTTAAATGCTATGAAATATATCTCCATTCCGTTTTTAGTTTAAAAAATATTTATAAATGACTACTATTTTGCATAAAAATATAAGCAGCAAAAGGGAAAGAAAATATCCTGCATTTGTATGCTTTGTTTTTTGGTTCTTATTTTTTTAAACAAAGATTTGCTTCATCACAAGAATTTGGAACCCCTTGCAAAGTACAGATATAATTCAAATTATATTACTGCTTGTGTTTGTGTTTTAATAATTAAGGAAGAAAATGAAAAAGACACAAAAAAACTTCTTCAAGATAATAACTGAATGTTTTCCCTGAAGCCATAGAATAACTAATACTGTGGAGTAAATAAATGATATTCATCATTTCTTCCATTTGTAATTTCACATCAAGCAGAATATTTAAGGAACTTCAAAGGTAGCAGATATGAGATTTAAGAAAATAATATGTTAAACTTGGTTTTCCTTTCTTCTTTGTCATCATATATTATTGCATGTCTGTGTAATAATTTAGTATCCAGCAAGAACTCTTAAGAAAAATGTATTTGTTGTCTAAGGGTTAAACAAAAAGCAAGGTAAACATATTGCACTCTTCTAAAACTGTTGTGTTAAAATACGGGAAGGCTTCTAAACCCAGCAATACCAATCAGTCAAATTTAACATGCAAACATTGACCATGATTTTAATATAAATGCTTGAGTAGTTTAGTGGCCCAGAGAATGTGCCTTTTGGACCTCCGACTACAGAGAGCCTAATTAGCCAAAGGCCACAGCTGCTGGACTCTAAGATCCATCTCAGCATTTGCAGTGAGGCCACTCCATTGGCTTTCCCCCAGCCAGTGACTGAGCACTGCATCTCTCTGGTAGACACTGTACTCCTGTGAAGGCAGACTTTTAGTCGGATTCCCTAATAGCCCTGCCAAACTTTTCTCAACCCACACAGCACTCTAGGATGCTGCCATTTACATTCCTTCCCTTTCTTCTTTACTCAGGCTGACATTTGCATTACGGTCTGATGGCTACCCCAGTCTTCCCTGATTTCCTCACCTTTTCCACTCATAGGCATTTCTCTTAGCAAAATCCTTGTATGTTTAATCCTATCTTTGTGTCTACAGGAAAGAGTACTTAGGCTAAAATAAGTAGTTAGTGTTTTAATATAATTTTACATATATGATTAGTGTGATCATCACAAGAGCTCCTTGAGAAAGGCAGAAGAATTATCATTATTTGACAGAGGAAAATAGGAGATGATTCAATGGTATTCTGGATTACATGTGATTCAAAAATGACAGATCATTGCTAAAAAGCCAGTTTCAGCACAGAGTGACTCTTCAGTCATTGACTCTAGTTTGATAAGAATTAAATACAAAGTTTAACATTCAATTAAAATTGAATTAATAAACTCACTAACCCCAATTTCCTTTATTCGAGGAGAATTTAAAGAGATCACAGGCACTCACTAGATCTATGGAATGGAATAATAATAATGCAAAGAAAAAATGCAGAAAAAAGAAACAGTGCAATACTGTATCTAGACATGAAATCATTTTTCTTGTCAATTCTATCCTATCTTCAGTAATTTCAGTTACCTTTACTTATGAGTTGGCTGACATCATATCAGTCAACACAAAAATCTTCTTTATAGAACCTGGTGGGCCTGTCAGTATTGGTAGTCCTGACTGGGGAATGCCATAGAGGGGAGGCTTCACAGGGTCAGTGACCTCTGATAGGCTGTAGAGGGATTAGCATGAATCCACATAGTGGGTCAGGAGAAAATATCATACGAACAAATATGTATGCAGACATATGTTTTATATGTCAAAAATATATTTTGTTTTTATAGTCTACTTGTTTTTTTCATGGAGTATATGATGAGTATTTTGCTGTAACCTTAAATGTTCATTGAATATATATTGTTTTAATGCTCTGTGAGAGAGATGCTCAGAGAGGTTAAATATCTTGATCAGATCACACTGTTTAATAATTATGTATTAATATACATATATATGCATTATATTATTTTCATAAATATTATTAGATTTTGGATGCCACTGCATTCATGCTGTTCTTCACAATGTCGAAGACACCCCAACCAGAGCAAATAAAGGATAAAGACAGTTAACTGGGTTATTCAGCCACTTATTGTGCAAGATTTGTAAATCTACACCTGTTTATTGTAATCACTTTTGAGAAAAACACATTAAGATCAACCACAGTGTTTCTTTTTTTATATTATTCCTCCTGTAGAAGATGTTACAATAGGTCCACTAATAAGAAATTATTCTCCTTTTCTATTTAAATAACATTTTTAAAGTAGTATTCCATGGTAAATGTTATTTGAATCATAAAGGGTCAGAGAGTAATGATTATCTCAATGAATTTAGAACCAAATTAGCAATTGGAAGAAACTGAAAAGTCTATATTTGTCTCCAACACATCTTGAGGACTGTATTTTTCAAGAAATGTATGATGGGAAAATATGCACCACTCTGAGTCTGCTTTAGTTACCTTGTTTAGTCTGAGTTTTACCCACAGGATGACTGTCATCCTTCAGTGTATAATTATGCTTCTTTGAGACAGAAGCTGTGTGAGTTTATCTTGTTCTTTCAAGAGCTATTTATTTATTTACTTATTTACTTATTTATTTTTAACATTTTTATTGGAGTATAATTGTTTACAATGTTATATTAGTTTCTGCTTTATAACATAGTGAATCAGCTATACACTTACATATATCCCCATATCTCCTCTCTCTTGTGTCTCCCTCCCACCCTCCCTATCCCACCCCTCTAGGTGGTCACAAAGCACTGAGCTGATCTCCCTGTGCTATGTGGCTTCTTCCCACTAGCTATCTATTTTACATTTGGTAGTATATATAAGTCCATGCCACTCTCTCACTTCATACCAGCTTACACTTCCCCTTCCCCATGTCCTCAAGTCCATTCTGTACATCTGCGTCTTTATTCCTGTCCTGCCCCTAGGTTCTTCATAACATTTTTTTTTTTTAGATTCCATATATATGTGTTAGCATACAGTATTTGTTTTTCTCTTTATGACTTACTTCACTCTGTATGACAGACTCTAGGTCCATCCACCTCACTACAAATAACTCAGTTTCATTTCTTTTTATAGCTGAGTAATATTCCATTGTATATATGTGCCACATCTTCTTTATCCATTCATCTGTCAATGGACACTTAGGTTGCTTCCATGTCCTGGCTGTTGTAAATAGTGCACGCTTAGGTTGCTTCCGTGTCCTGGCTGTTGTAAATAATGCTGCAATGAACATTTTGGTACATGACTCTTTTTGAATTATTGTTTTCTCAGGGTATATGCCCGGTAGTGGGATTGCTGAGTCATATGGTAGTTCTATTTTTAGTTTTTTAAGGAACTTCCATACTGTTCTCCATAGTGGCTGTATCAAGTTACATTCCCACTAACAGTGCAAGAGTGTTCCCTTTTCTCCACACCCTCTCCAGCATTTATTGTTCATAGATTTTTTGATGCTGGACATGATGACTGGTGTGAGATGATACATCATTGTAGTTTTGATTTGCATTTCTCTAATGATTAGTGATGTTGAGCATTCTTTCATGTGTTTGTTGGCAATCTGTATATCTTCTTTGGAGAAATGTCTATTTAGGTCTTCTGCCCATCAAGAGCTAGTTTACTTATTAGGGTTCACGCTGTGCTTCCTGCCCGACCATCTCAACGGTGCGTATTAGATGATAGCATTGTGAAGGTTGCTGAAATGATCAATGAGATGTCTTTCTCGGTACTAGGCTAACTGCAGCTTGTGAGAAATATACAAGACCTGGGGTAGTGGCAAGAGGGAAAGCAGAAGGAGAGCTGGAAAAAGTAAAGGAAAAGGGGATGAAGGAGGACAAAAGGGAGGGTAGTTGTGCACATCCCACATCCCAGTGTTTACAGGAACATGTTTCAGTGATCTATGTCTGCTCTGTTTAGCAGCATGGGTACAATTCTGCCCTTGAAACACAGATCAAGTTACTATGTCAAAAGTTACTATGTCAATCTGTTCTCTTTTCTGTCAAATGTTTCACTGATTCTGATTTCTGTGGACTGTTTAAGCTGTTCTAGACTAAGTTCAGGCCTTTCTTCTTCTGATTAATGAGGTGGAAATTGTTAAGATTTTCTTCTTGAGTGAGTGATGCTGGAAACAGTTTTGCTGTAATGACTGCTGTCACTTAATGCCTCAATATATGCCCACTTTTCTCCCACCTTCTTTTTCAAGTTTGAATTTGTGCTATGAGATATTAACAATGCCTATGCTTATAGGTATTAATTATTCCAATGTGACCACAAGAGGTGAGCTAACCATTCATAGATTTAAACAATGACATAGTTTAGGATAACTTAACTTGAATAATACTCTCTGGAGAAAAAATAAGTGCTATTTTATAGCAATCCTTTTTCTTGAAAATTGAGATTTTTCAGTAAGCTCATTAATGAAATGTCTTAGTTTTATCTCTGCTTTCTTTTACATCAGCTTTCAGAAAAATAAATCATTTGACATAGTAGAAAGAGCCAGAAGCTAAGAAACTTGGGTCTGGTCACCATAATGGTAGCTAATTGCATGTCTTCAGGCTAGTTCTTACTCTCTGAGCTATTACCTTTTGGAGCTATACTAACTCATCTTCAGGGTCCCTTTCAGCTTTAAAATTTTAAGATTATAAAGTGTTATTTCTTGCACTTTTCTCTAAAAATGTGGGCTGTTACTAAGTGGTAATATAAAAACAGACAGAAGCATAATATATTGAATAGAGTACCAAATAAGGAACTTGATAGAAGTGATTTTAGGTCCAGCTCATTTACCAACTGGCTGCAGGATGGTGAATGAGTCATTTAAAGTTTTCATCCTCATCTATAAAATGAAGATATTAATTTCAGAACTTTGTGGCTAGAGTTAAAATAAGATGCTTTAGAAACAAACAAAACACTCCATGAAGCAAAGCCCTCTGGAGCTGAAAGCTATTGATTACTTATTCAGTAAAGGACTTATCTTAAAATTTCACTTGAATCCTACCTCCTATTATCTGTATATTCTGTGTAAAATTATAAATCACATGTACAAGCACACATTTTTCTCCAAGTGTTACATTTTCTGTTAATCTTATTGTAGGATGAGTTTTGCCTCCCATGCTTTAGATTTCCCAGAGATGGACTATTTTTTTCCATTATACTTTTATGTGTTCTGGCCTCATAAATTTATTTACAGTTCCCTAAAAATGTCTTCCTCTTCCTCTCCTCCAGATTGCTCTCATTGCTACTCCGTCTATCTCTAATGCCCTCTTTACCCTTGGTCTACTCCACCAGTTTCCACATTACAGAATTCAGTTTTGACTTAACACCTGCTTTTTCCATGGTGCCTTTAATTACTATCCAGTTAATTGTGATATATGCCTCTTTGGACTCCAGTAACTTTTGAGAATTATATTTCTTCACAGCATATCATACTTTATGTTGTATTTATTAGATTTTTAAATTAATTTTTATTGGAGTATAGTTGCTTTACAATGTTGTGTTAGCTTCTACTGCACAGCAAAATGAATCAACCATACTTATACATATATCCCCTCCCTTTGGGGTTTCCTTCCCTTTTAGGACACCACAGTGCATTAAGTAGAGTTCCCTGTGCTCTACAGTATGTTCCCATCAGTTGTCTATTTTATACATTGTATCAATAGTGTATATATGTCAATCCCAATCTCCCAGTTCCTCCTACCCCACCACTTTCCCCCTTGGTATCCATACATTTGTTCTCCATGTCTGTGTAGCATACTATTATATATGTATGTGTACATTACATACTAAAACATATATAAAGTATACCATTACACTCTTCTGAACCATGCTTTTAATCTTATTTTGAAGCCATTTTAGAATATCAGTAAATAGCAAAAATAGTACAGTTTCCAGATATCATTTACCCATTTCTCCTAATGTTCACATTTTGCATGATCATAGACAATCATAAAAACTAAGATATTGAATTGGTATAGTAGTATTAACTAAACTACAGTTAATTTAGATTTTACCATTATTTTTATTGATACATTTTTTCTTTTTCAGGACTCATTCCAGGATTCCACATTACATTTAGTCATTATGTTGCTTTATTTATTCAATTATTTATATATACCAGTATAGGATCATGAATATTTTATTCTATGAATTATATTCAATACCAATCTTATTTATTTTTAAGTTTAGTCATTGGGAAATCTTTCATATTGTTCCTATTACCTTTGGACTTGCCCCAATATTTTTTTGAGTTCTTCCATATTTTCTGAAACCACAAAATTTCCAGGTTCATTTTGTGTTTTTCCTACCCTAGCTCTGGAATCAATCCTTTCTACAAGGAGCCCTAATTCTTATTATAGGATATTGGTACTTAGAAACCAAGATCTGAGTGCTATGTGTGCTCATTGCCCCTGGTATATTGTTGCTTCTATGCCATCTCAGTGAACAAGCTAGGAAATATATGTATGTTACTAGCATATGCACACACACAGATACACATATATATTTGTGTATATATGCATGTATATATTTAAATGTATATATATTTAAAAGTCCAGTATTTAATAACATCTATGATTCCAATTCAGTACTGCCAGTGAGTTCATTTTAGCCTTCCCTCTTTCCTTATTTGTAACTACTTTCTGAATTAGGAAGAAACCAAATGCAGAAAGGTTTTATTTATTTATTTTCTTATTTACTTATTTATTTTCTTATTTTTTCAACCCTAGCATATACAGAAAGCATTTTAGAACTGTTGACCCTGATCCCTGTGAGAGACAAATTTACTAACTAGAATATATTTGTGTAGAGTTCTTTTAGTCTTTAGCCTAATAGTAAAATACTGTTTTCTAAGTTAGTTAGGTTAGCGCTCTTATTTCCTACCCCCCTGTAGTTTGGCTATTATTGATTGGTAACAAAGTTAGAATTCATTGTTATAGTTTGTATTTGGTTCTTCACTTTATCGTAGTTGATTTCTTAAATTTTATTTTATTTTTTATTTAATTTTATTTTTTGGCCATGCTGCACGGCTTGTGGGATCTTAGTTCCCTGACCAGGGATTGAACCCATGCCCTCAGCAGTGAAAGTACGAAGTCCTAACCACTGGACCACTAGGGCATTCCCAATAGTTTTTTTTAAATGACAGATAGTAAAATTCACTCATTGTGGTGGACCATCTATGGGCTTTGACAGAAGCATGGAGTTCTGTATCCATGACCACAGTCACGATATAAACAGTTCTAACATGCCAAAAATTCCCTCATGCTGCCATTTGTAATCAGTCCCTCTTCTCATCCCTAACTGCTGGCAACGACTGATCTGATTTCAGTCCCTATAGTTTTGCCTTTTCTAGAAAATCATATAAATGGAATCATATAGTATGTAGCCTATAAGTCTAGCTTCTTTCACTTCTCAAAATGCCTTTAAGATTCACACATGTTGCTGCATTCAACAGTTTATTCCTTTTTATTGTTGAGTAGTATTACCTTGTATGGACTTATCATACTTCTCTGTTTATGAAGTTGTTTCCACTTCAGAGCCATTGTGAAAAAAATATCTGCTATAAACATTAACATTATTTTGTGTTTACTTAAGTTTTCATTTCTCTTGAGTAAATAGCTAGCAGTGAGATTGCTGAGTCCTAGGATATATGTGTGTTTAAGTTTTTAAGAAACTAAAGAACTGCTTTTCAAAGTTGCTGTACTATTCTGCATTCTGACCAGCAATGCATGAGTTTTAGCTGGTCCACATTCTTGCCAGCTTTTGGTATTTTAACTTTCTTTGATATTAGTAATTATAATTAATGCATAGTGGTATCATATTGTGGTTTCAATTTGCATTTCCCTGAATAATTTAGCATTTTTCATATGGTTATTATCCATTTCATATATCTTCTTTGGTAAAATGTCTGTTCTGATATTTTTGCCATTTTATTTTTTTCTTATTTTAGACTTATTTTTCTTACTGTTATTTTGAGAATTCTTTATATAATTTGGATCCAGTTTTCTTGTGAGAAATGTCATTTGTAAATGTTTTTTCCTGTTGCTAGTCCTTTCATTATCTTAACCATGAATAATGTATGCAAGAAAGCCGACAAGACAATACTCCTAAGTCCTGTTGAAATAGGGTGTGTACAGAATGAGGGAATGTGTTGCAAAATCCCCAATGATATGTGTGTGGACATATCATATGTGTGTGTATGTACATGTTTATGGCAGGAGAGTGGTTCTCTAAAGTCACAAAAGGGCTTCACCAAAGGAAAAAGTCAACTGTAAACATCAGCAAGATCAAGCTTCAGATGGTACCTGTCAAGTAAGAGTTGTCCTGGTAACCTCTCTTCCTTCCTGACCCTTCAGCTGAGGCTCCTGAATGGGGAAGGAAGTAGGGAAAAGAAGGGATGACCCAACTCTAATCCCTTACCAGCAGCCTTCCCTGGAGTTAAGATAACTTTGCATTAAGCAAGAAGACATGGCTATTAGATGAGACTCAACATCTAAGTGTCAAACCATAAGTGTGCTTTTTTTCCTGTAAGTTACCTTAGAAATATTTACAATCTGTGCATGATTAGAAAGTTAATGGAACCATCTAAGTTTCAAGTAGGGAAGGGGGAATAAATGAACAAACTATAAAGAGACAGTGGGAGGCAAAATGACTTGCTTTGTGAATATAGGTCATGATTCCTCAATGTTCAGTGTAACTAGTAAAATTTCTAGAAAGTGTATCACATTCTGTTTTATGTGTACCTTTGTAAGGATGTACCATAATTGATTTTACCCCCACTTTGAGGACATTTAGATTATTTCTAACCTTTATTTGTTACAAGTAATTCTAAATGGTTAACCTCATATGTATGTGATTTTAGAGGAGTCTATCTGCAGGAAATATTCTTATATATGAAATTGCTGAGGTAGGCATTGCCAAAATGCTCTCTAAAATTTTGTGGCAATTCGCATTTCCATCATCAGTGTGCCCACTTTCCCATATCTTACAATGAACTATTGAAATTTGTTCATTTTTGCCAGTCTGATAAGTTTTTAAAAGGCAGTTTTGTAATTTAGTTAACATCACTCTCATTTTGAGGGAATTAAAATCTTTTAACTAAGAGCAATTATATGTTTTCCAGTGAAATATCATTCTATAACTTCTCTTTACATATCTTCCTTATAGTCTTGTTCTTATTAATTTTTATTAGCTCTTTATATATTAGAGAATTCAGTCCTTTGATGCATGAGTGGCAAATATTTTCCCACTATGTTATTTGTAGTTTGATTTTGATTATGTGCTTTATGTTTTTTAGTTTTTATATAATTGAGTTTGTCAGTCTGTTATGTATAATGGCTCTGGATTCCAGCCATAATTAGAAAAACCTCTTTAATATGTATGTATATATGTATTGCTGTAGATACATATAAATGTATATAATTCATAATTTTGTCTAATACTTTAATGTTTTTATTATTTACATTTAAATTTTAGATTCACTTAAATTTTGTGTTTCCTAGTATGAAATATATCTGCCTTTATTTTTTCAACTATCTGTTCTCTTTCCCCAAACTATTTCATGTATTGATTTTAAACGAATTTAATTTTGAATTCATTTACCATATGTTACATTCCCAAATATATTTAGGTGACTTCTAATCTTCCTTGTCTACTCTTAAATCTATATCTTTATGTATTAGCATTGTACTATATTAATTACTGTTTACTTTATAATATAAAAATCCATTAATACATATAATTTTTAAAGAAAAATCTGGTCAGGTTAGTACAGCTTTTTGATCCTATCACTCTTATTTTCAGAATTTCACAGATAGTTCTTGCTTCTTTATATTAGGTTTTGAGCTATTAAAGTCAGGAGCTGAGACTTAAAACATTTATGTTTAATGCATAGCATATTGCCTAATGCCTAAAATATTGTAAGTAAATCATTGAACATTTGTTGAATTGAATTTTAATGACTTATTTTAAAATCATAGCACCACAAAACTGGTCTTTTATCTAGGGAAGTAGATGAGGAATATCAATTTGAAAATTTTGTCCAGATAACATGCAACTGCCAGGCAAGAAAGAAGTGAAGGCATGAAACAACAGAAACCCACAGCACTTGTGGTAATTTTAATGATGGGAGGGGCAATTACAACATTTCTGGAGAAAAAAGTTTGTTGAATTAATATAATAGTCTGAAACTCACACAGTGCCTTACTAGTAAACTAACAATAAACATTGTATCCTATTATATCACTTGTCAAGGATAGACTCTAAAAGATATCCATTGTTTTGCTGAACATGCAAACATTTCCCCTTTTCCTCATAACAGGATTCTCATTTACCTTTAAGAATCCTCTTTTCCATGGTTCTTTTGGACCTGATTTGAACCCTAGCTCCAGAGTTGGGTACAAAATCCAGGCTTTGTTAATCAAATCCTTACCCCTGCCTACAGTGGGCGGTTATTAATGTACTTGACTCAAGGTGGGTCATTCAGAAGTACTCAACTGAAGTACTTCTGTTGAAACTAAAGAGAGAAATATTTGTCTCTATCAGCTGCGGGTCCATCATATTGCAATAAGTTGTCTGAAAATGAAAGCAAAGCACAAAGAAGAATAAATCAGCCCAGTGGGAGAGATTACTGCTCCAGATGTCATCATTTAAACCCCTGGATCCAGCTGTGAGTTAAGTCTTCATTTAGGTATTCCAATAATGTCAGTAAAAAAAAGACAAGCTTGTACGACTTGAATTTCTTTCATTTGCAACTGAACACCTTAACTAATACACACAGTTCCTAGGATCATATTTGAAATAGTTCTCAAGCCATTTTGTTCACGCAGGCTTGTGTGTTTTTGTGTATGTGTTTGGGTATGTTTTCTTTATGAAACAGATTGTATTTTTCCTAAAAACTCAATAGAGTACTCTGAACATCCTGGCAGTGTTACTTGCTTCTGATGGAGTTATGCAAGATACTTGCCTACATAGCTTATTTTAGAAGTATGTATAGGTTTTCCTTTTTTCCCCCATGGATTTACATAAGACTTTCTTATCCATTACAGGGATTTAAAGAAACATAAAGCTGACAATTCACACCTTAAAATTCAGCGCTGTGAAACATCCCTTTTTGGAGTCAATTCTCCAGTTGAGCAGAGAATAATCCTAAAATATTTAAAGATTTATTAAAGTCTCCAAAAAAAATGTATATAGCAACAGCATTGGTGGAAGTATATAAAGTAGATAATTTTTCAATATTTTATATAGAAACTATTCCTACTACCTTTGGTCCGTTAGTTGATCTTTCATGCCTGGCAACATGATGAAAGTCTAGAGTAACTAAAAAAAAAAAAAAGGAAAGAAAGAAAGAAATCAAAGTGGAACTGTACCAAATATGCTGGCAAAAGACCAGTGTTGTCTTAAAACTTGACAGCAGTTAAGAGTAGTACCCTATGGCTTATGGTGGTATGCGTTTTACATGTGCTGGTGGTCAGAGATTTCTCAGACTTGTTTTACTGTGTTTACTATGGAGAACTAGTTATGCCAGGCTATGCTACTGCTGTGTTAAGGAGACATGCGATTTGTAGGCTGCATAAAAGGAATGGCAAAAAAAAGAAAACTATGGGCACTTACTAATTTCCAAAAATGCATACAAGATATGCAATTGCAAATATGTGTTAAAACAACCATATTAGTTCTTATTTCTGAATCATAAAAATTGCTTTCCTGTGACTCGGCCTTGGTGCTCTTGCTCTCCAGAGAAACTATTAGTCCCTGTGACAAAGACACAGACAACATCTGCCATGTTCTTTGAGCCAGTAAAAACAGCCATTTAAAGAAAAAAGGAAATGAAAAATAATGAGCAATGATGGTTGTTTTTTTTCTCCATTATCTTTTGTTTTAAATTTAATTCTCTTTTGGTCTCAGGAGTGTTTGCACTATGAAGTAATCCATTCCATGTCATCAAATGACAAGGGTGCACCTGCTAGCTATCATAGTGAGACAGGAAAGATCTACACCCCACATCAAGTGTTCTCTGACAGGCACAGCATCAAATCATTATTTTATCTCAGACCTGCTTCACCAAAGAAAAAGTGATTGTGTGGTTCTGTTTTTGAAAAGTATATGTTTGGTGTGCTTTAGAATTTTTGTATATGCTATTGACCCCTGAAAGCTTACATAAGATAAATTTATATTACACGTTAAAGGTTCCTAAAAAGTCAGTGTTTTCACAGGATGCTCCATAGACTATTTTATTAATTTTCACTCTCTAATATATTATATTGTGTTTATGGAGATTTAAAGAATAAAAATATCATAAATGAGGAAATTACAAAATTGAAAGTGGGATATCTATGTAATTATTAGTGTATTAACTTTTCTGTTTTAATTTCTTATACTACCCAGGGTGGGAGCACTTTAATAATGAAAGCATGTAGGAGTAAGTTGGAATTAAATGGCAAAAGAATAATAAGAGCTCCCATCTATGTAAAACATTAGAGCATCCTGTGCAGTACAACTTTCTGTCTGTTCCATATCAATATGGTCCTGAGAAATTGTCCCTAGGAAAGGTGTGGTCACAAGAATAAGGAGTCCTTGTTTACAGATATGCTTGCATACTTCTTTGTCTCATTTCATCAGCTCACCCCATTTTCAGTTATTACTCACATTTATAAAGAAAAGGTTCATGAAGACTTTCTAAATATTCCAGTTCTGGTAAAAACATGACCCTGACTAAACTAGTAAAAGATCCACCCTCTATGAGTAATCTCTTTAATAAGGTTTTTTCATTGTGCTGGCACAGTGACTAATACTGACTTCACAGATTTATCAATACGCCTAATAGGAATCCAAGGTAAGTAAGAGAGAGAGAGACATTTTGTTCCTGAGGAGATTCTTTCTCTAGTCAGCTACCAGCAAAGCAAAGGGGAGAATTAGATTGAATCATGATCATTTGGGAAGCTCCAAACAAATGAAAACAAACAAAAACCAAATCAACTAGAGTGTGTTACATAATTTACAGGTTGTGGGAAAAAATTTCTTTTTAACAAAGATAAAATTTGGAAAACTGTTAAAGGATTATGTTTATCTTATGTAATTATTGAGGAAAATGGGTACAAGTTGTGCAGAGAAAGAGATTTTGACTTAGCAATCCTGCTAAAAATTTTTAGTTAATGTTAAATATAAAAAGTAAGTTCCTTGATAGAATTTTTCAGATTCTGGATGAATCAACCTTTAGAGAAATGCTACATGGATTCTTATATGAAATTGGTGGTTTCCTTCAATAATAAAAGGGCAAATTTCTAATATTTATTGACTGCTTACCATGTACAAAAACATCACTTAATCATTTTTTGTAAGTTAGCACATTTGACCCTCACAAATCCTTGTTGTGGAAAGCAATTTACTGAAGAAGAGAATGAATAAAGATTGGGCAGAGGGAGATGTCACCACAAAGCTTGAGCCAACTCTCTATGGACTCATACTGACGCTGGCCCTTTAGATTCTCCTGATTCATGTTGCCCTATTGCCTCAAATGTTATTACCCCCATGTGGATCAGTCACTGGGAAAGGGCTATCTCAGAAATGACTTTTGGGGTGGCAGCTTCCATCAGCTCAGGCAACTCCTGGTGGAGCTTCACAACTGGCACTTGAGGGAATATATCCCTCAGTCATGAAATAGGCATCTGACCTTGGCTCACAGCATCCATGACACCAGTGCAATAGCTTAATATTCTACCAAAGTATTGCTAGTCACGTCCTTTCTATGGGTTATCTCAAAGTACATTTCTTCAGTGCCCCTTAGTTGAAAGAAACCCCTTTAACACTATATGTCACTGATGGCTCATTCTTTATGGTGACATCATTTCAGGCTGTGTACAATAAGTGTCCTAGCCTGAGGAGACTTGGTTAAATTTCATCATTTAACCAAGCCTCCTGTCACATACTCACTTAACAAATATCTATCAACTCTAAGTACCAGGTCCTTTTCTAGGCACTGGAGAGAGAGGAAAAAAAAAAAAGACATGGAAGATACGTTGATGATATTTCTTAAGCGAATGAGTGACAGGATGGGAAAATAAATAACTAACGCTTCTACTTTTTTCATACTTACTATGAACCAGGCACAGTGCTGAATTCTTTGCATATATTAATGCTTTAAACTCTTGTAAGGTTGCTGTGAGACAGGCGCTACTAAAACTTAAGAAACTGGCACTGGTAGGTTATGAAACTTCTGGTAACCACCCAGAATACATGTTGCAGGAGGCATTCAGACTCTGTCTGCCTCTGAAGTCTGTTCTTTGATCCACATGTAACTAATAGTTACCATTATGCTTCACTTTGCTTTTGAAGGCTTTTGGAAGATGTCTGGGGCTAGATTCCCTCATCAAGTGATGAAAACAAGTGATTTACCAGGAATTATAAACTAGTTATTAAAAAGGAGTCTGCAGAGTTTTGATTTTTTGACAGTGTCTGAATATCTGTATGCAGTTTAACCCATTTGTAGTAATCATTTACCCCTAAAAATATTTGGGTATGACATTTCTGAAAATTTTCTGATTGCCTCATCTGACACATATGATCATTTTTTGGTGCTGGGATCCGGGACACCACAAGCACCCCAACACTGAGATCACCTTAACATGGTGTTGCACTAGGGTGACAAATTCCTCCTCGTTCCTCAGGAAATACCTGGGGCTTTCTCAGTCCTGGGCAAATTGGAATGGTTTCATACTCTGTATTGCACCCTTATTCTTGTTGCTGATATTATTGGCCCCTACATCATGGGGAAAATGTTTAAGGAAGTCCAGTTATTTGACTTCAAACAGAAAATGGAGGGGAGAAGGGATGCTCTGAGAACTGTCTATTTGGATATCCATCAGGAAGAGGAGTTGAGGGTAAGGAGGAGGAAAGGTTTGGGACCTCCAGATCTTACACTACAGGCTTGGTGTGCTGCCTGCAGGAGTGTTGGCTGGGGCCTGGATGAGTGTCCTACTGCACACAGGAATTTCTAAAAATACTCCAGAGCACATTCCTGC
>NW_006796998.1:630160-656237 GCF_000442215.2 Lipotes vexillifer | reverse complement strand
CCTGCTTCCCCATATTTGTCACCCCTTAGTCTTCTAGATTCAAAGAAAGAAAACAATGATTACTTTTTCCGGATTTACCATTTCTGCCTAATTACTAAGCATCAATAGTTAAGATTATGTCTGTCTTTAATAGCTAGGATTATGTTTGGTCAGAAGCTTTCATAAAAATAGTTTGGAACATGGAATTTTATAAGCCCTGTTTCATTTTAACTTGCTATATTTAAAATAAAGCAAAAAACTCTGTGTTTAATCTGTGTGAGGTCAGAAATAATTTAATGACTTTAATACCTTAGAAAAAAATAATTTATTAGGAAACATCCTTGTCAACAAAATAGGAATTTTGGTTAAAGAATGTTAAAAGGAGTGTTTCAAGCCAAAAATCAATAAAACACACAAAAAGATGAAAGACGACTAATGAGAAAATCAAGCCCCTTACACTTTGATGAATGCCATCAGAATGTGTCAAAATTTGCACTGTATTACCAGATGAAAAAGAGTATAAAACATGAAGAAAATCTAATTAGGGGAAAAACACACAACAACAAAGGCAACTTGAAAATGGCTGATGAGATAATTACATTGAATAGTTAAAGAATACCAAAGTTCTGAAGTTTGTGATACTTGTTTTGTCCATGAACTAAAGTGAAACTGGAGACTCAGATACCAGAATTAGGTATATCAGTTAAATATATGTAGGAATGACTTTGTTTTAACTTATGTTAAAGAGTAATATAATCTCTGCTCTACTGATAATTTCTTAATGAGCTATTACCCATGGTTATATTTGTTAGCTCATGATTTGAAAATATTAAGAGGATAAATGAATTAAATTATATGAATTTATCAGTGTATTTCCTGGTTCTTTCATTATACTTACAGACTAATTGCAGTTAGATGCAGGAGTTATGGGATACTTGAATGCCTACCTTATAATAAAGCATTAGAGAGAAATACTGCTTTTCTTTTTTAATATATTATTATTATTATTGCCCCACATACAAACAGAAAATTGTGTCTTGGAGTTTTCCTCTCTGGTTGCTTCTGAAAAGGCATAGACTTAGGCATATATACAGTATTCCAGAATATCAGGGATGACCATGATATATGTATTTTTAACAAATTTATTTATTTATTTTTGGCTGTGTTGGGTCTTCGTTGCTGCATGCAGGCTTTCTCAGGTTGCGGCCAGCGGGGGCTACTCTTCGTTGCCGTGTGCGGGCTTCTCATTGTCGTGGCTTCTCTTGTTGCAGAGCATGGGCTGTAGGCATGCAGGCTTCAGTAGTTGTGGCACCTGGGCTCAATAGTTGTGGCTCGTGGGCTCTAGAGCGCAGGCTCAGAAATTGTGGCAAATGGGCTTAGTTGCTCCGTGGCATGTGAGATCTTCCTGACCAGGGCTCGAACCCATGTCCCTTGCATGGGCAGGTGGATTCTTAAACACTGTGCCACCAAGGAAGACCAACTATGATATTTTAAATCTTGGATTCTTGGGTGTCACCCCTGGGTCAGAGTAGCCTATTTTTTGAGTTTCATCAGAGGTTGTGTTCAAGTACTTGCTGCCAGTGAGGCTTCAGTTTCACTGATTTCTAAGCAAATACTATTGAGAGTGTGGTCTGATTTCTTATTTCTGCCTATTGTAAAATGTGAGGGGAAGGAGATACATGGAGGAAAGAACTGTTAGGCAAAAGGAACAGGGACATGATAATTTGGGAAATTCTCATGTTATCTAGATTGCAAAGCATGTCAAAATTAATTCATTACTAGAAAAAGGATGCTTTGGAGAAAGTCCAAGGTGTGGCTAGACAATCATTTCATAATGTCTCAGAAGGATTAGAAGTTCAGATTATTCAGTCACATGCTTTGTGAGATTGGATGCATGACATACAGATCCTCTCAGCCATCTCAGCAGAAGCTAGGAATAGATACAAGATTATCCAGGAAAGATCCTTGGAGTAAACTTTGGTCTAACACAGTGAGTCCATGTGAGACATGGGAGACACACCAGGTACTTGAAATTCTTATAGAATAAGAATACTGTCAACTTGTACTAAAAGGGACAGAGAGAAGAAATGAAAGAAGGTGGTCAGACTCTTAAAATTCTATAGGTAGGAAACAGGAGGATAAAAATCACTAAACCTAAAACACATTCTAACCTTCATGAAAAAGAATAATGATTCCAAGAGCAGAGCTGTGAACCTAGTAGGTGGAACCTTTTGGAGCAAAGCATTATTCCCAGGCCTTGAAACCTAATACTGTTTTCCCAGCTGGACCTTGAGATTACTTAAGATAAGTGACTCCTTTTTACTTTCTGTTTTCTTTCTTTTTGACTGGAAATCTCTATAACTGCTAATCTATTCCTGTAGCATCCTTTTATTTGGGGAGCGGTTTCACAGGTCTAGTTTCACAGGTCCAGTTTCACAGGTCCAGTTTCACAGGTCCACAGATGAAGAAAAATTTTCCCTCAGGATGGATTATACCCACAGTCTCATCAATACCTAATTTAGTTGCATTTAAGTAATGACATCTGGAACTTTTGATGTGAGATTTGAAACTTGAGTTGATGTTCTAATTTGTTGAGTCTTTTGGTGACCTTGTATAGAATGAATGTATTTGTATTTGGGATGGATGTGAACCTTTTGGTGTCAGACGGTGGATTGTTGTAGGTACAAGGATGGCCTCTGTATATGTCTTGGGCTTAGCCCCCAGAACCTGTGAATGCTATGTAACCTGGCAAAGGGGAATTAACTTTGCAAATGGAATTAATATTGCTAATAAATTTACATGAATATGGGGAGATTATCCTGGATTATTGTGATGAGGCCAGTGTAATCTCAAAGGTCTTTAGATGTGAAAGGGGATGGCAGAAGTGATGCCATGTAAGAAAGACTAGCATTCATTGCTGACTTTGAAGATATAAAGAGGCCATAAGCCAAGGAATGTTGGTGGCCTCTAGAAACCAGGACAGGGAAGGAAATGATTCTTCTTAAAGCCTTCAAGAAGAATGTGCCTTTACCTATACTTTGATTTTAGTTGAGAGACACCTATTTTGAACCTCTGAACTCTAGAACTATAAGAAAATAAATGTGTGTCACTTAAGCTAGTAAGTTTGTGGTAATTTGTTTCAGCAGTCATAGGAAACTAGCACATTCCCTTAAGACAGTGGGTTTTTTGGGGTTTTTTTTACTTGTTTTTAATAATTTTCATCACTAAAGCAGTTGTTTTGCCAGGGAGAGAGTTCTTTGGAGCTCCTCACTCTACCATTTCAGAAATATATCTCTTCTTCATGTTTGAAAGCTACTTTTTGCTGGTATAGAACTCTAAATAAACAGTTATTTTCCCCCAGTACTTTAAAATGCCATTACATTGTCTGACAAATCCGCTGCATTTTTTATTGTTATTCCAAGAAGTCTGATGTAATTTTGATTGTTTTCTGATAATTTTCAGTGTTTGTTCTTATCTTTGTTTTTCAGAAGTTTGACAATAATGAGCCTAGGTAGGTGTGTGTGTGTGTGTGTGTGTGTGTGTGTGTGCCTTATTTATACTTTTGCTGTTTGCTGAACTACTAAGATTTGCAGTTTGGGGTCTTGGCCATTATCTCTTCAAATACTTCTTATACTTTATTCTATTCCTCTTTTACTTCTGGGATTTTATTTTCAAATGTGTTAGATTTTATCCTAGAGCTCTTTGATATCTTATTTTTTCACTCTTTTTTCTCCTTGTGTCTCTCTTTTTGTTCTCTCTAGTGATCTATTTTCATGTTCAGTGATTCTTTCCTTTGCTGCACTGAGTTTATTGTATTGCTGTATTGAGTGTATCTAAGGTGGTGTACACTTCTCTTACCAAGGTTTTCCCTTTATTTCTTATGTTTCTGTCTCTTTTCCCCCGTCCATGCATGTTGCCAGTCTTTTTCTCCACAGATTTTTAACATATTAATCAACTGGCAGTGCAACAATATATATTTAAAATTCTCTGTCTGATAGTTCCAACATCTGGGTCATATAAGTCTGGGAACAGTGTGTTGTTTTTTTCATGTTCTTCGTGTATCTTGTAGTTTCTGGTTGAATGCTAGACATCTTGTATAGGACCATAATGACTGAGGTATATAATATTAATACCTGGAAATGTGAAACTTCTTTTTTTGTTAAGCCTTTAGTGTGGGAAGTTGAGGTTTCTAGTCAGAAGATGAACTACATTATTATTGTTGTTGTTGTTTCGTGGTGGTGGTGGTGATTGCTGTTGTTATTATGGTTACCCTTATTGTACCACCAACTTGAAATTTTTCTACCTGTGCCTTTTGTGTAGTGTAAGGGCTGTTTTTCTGGAAGATTTTCATCCATGTCTGCTCCATTCTCTGCTTTAGATCTTCTTTTTGCACTTTTATGTTAGATATTTCTTCACAATTCCACCCTTCTCCACATAGTAAAATGATATTATTTGTCATGCAACACTTGATAACCTGGTAGTGGGATGGAAGACATGAACGTTCCTCTGGTGTTTTGGTTCAACCTTGGCTGTACATGGACAATGTAAGGTCAGTCTTAAGTATGTGAGGATCTCCTTCTCAGGGATCCTACCTCTTCCCCAGTGGATAATCTCTAATGACATGAGACCTGAGTATTTTTCTGCCCTTCCTCATGGGTAGAGGTGATTTTTTTATTTCCTTCTCCCAGATGCAAAAGTGTTTCACCTGTATTCTGAGAGCAATATGTTTTACTCCCTAATGCCAGTAGCTTAAACTTTTGTTCCAAAGGGACAACAGGGTAGGTTTTGTGTGGACTTCATGCCTTTCCTCCATGAAAGTCCCCTCCCCTTGGCACATATCGTGCTCCCTGTCTCTTTCTTTGACTCTAATTTTTCTCATGATCACCTCTTGAGGTCTGTAAATATTGCAAATGGTCATAAATTACTTTGTGTCTTTCAGCTTCTAGAAGTTCTGTACTCTCACACTAAATGAGCTCATGCTAATTATTTAGCAGTTGGTTCAAATTTTAGCTGAATTCTTCTTTCTTGCTTTTTTAGCTTACTACATCTACCCCAGGTAAGTATGCTGTGTCCTATCTCTCTTTGGAAGACCCTATCTTTCCATAGATTTTTGGTTAGTTTATTGCCCTGTGACCTCAGTTCTCTAACGAGGTCAAGAAAATTTTGGTTTGTATGTCCAGCTTTTTATGTTGCTGTTGTAGAGATGGGAAACAATATTCTTTTTAGCATTATACCTCCTAAGTAGAAGCTTGAAATTCTGTTCCCTTTGTCTGGAAGTTTCTCAGCTTTGGTGTAGAAACATATTTGATTCTCACAGAATGCTTACCATTATGCAGCTAAGCTTAAAGCAAACTGTAGGAATCATTCTGGGGAGTTCCTGTCTGTTCAGATAAACACAAAGCAACATATAGGTAATGGTATAATGTTAAAGTGAGGTGCCAGGTTCTGCAAAATAGAAACTGAGTTCAAGGTGAAAGCAAAATAGGCTGGTTATACCAGAGGATCTCTCTGTCTTTGCTTTCAGACTGATTTATTAAAAAGGTGCTTCTTCCTCCCTTGAGAAAGCCTCAGTCTGTGTAGACTTCTTTCTTGCCTTCTTACTTTATTTTCCTTAGAGAGAGAGAGAGACAGACAGACAGACAGACAGACAGATGGACAGATAGATATCTAGCAAGTTCTTTTCTAGAGACAGAGAATTTAGTCCCAAGTGAGGGGACAAGGTGTTTGACCTTGGGGAACCTACAGGCTGAAGATATACTTTACAGTGTAGTACCTCAAATTAGACAGAATGAGCTGGCTTATTTAATACCCACCCCCTTACGCTTTGCAGGTTGACAAAAAATCTTTTTTGGAAAACTTGGATCACATTTTCATCAATATTTTATTATAAGTATGTATTTTACTATAAGCTCCATAAGTGAAGAGAAAAATCTTCATTTGTTCTTTTTCAATCTTGCAGGGTACATATTCCATACACATACTGTGTTTGTTCAATAAATGTTCTGGATTCATTAGACCTTGTGTATAAGTACTGTTCCTGCTCAAGCATGAGTGTTGTTCATATACTGGAATTATTACTTCATTTGTAAGGTTGATTTCCAAAGTTTACCGTTTATGAATTGATATTAGTCGTAGTAATCTTTTCTTCATTTCATTTTATATTTTCAAATTGCAGTCACTGAACATTGTACACAGTTTGAATTTCTCATGGGTAGAAACTGAATGAATATGCTTGAACTCATTTATTTTCCAGTTGGATCCAGAATTGTGCAAATTTGCAACTCATGCAGGCTGTATTGCTCAAATAGGGATGCAACCCCTAAGGTAGTTGTTCATTTGACAGTGTGAAGCAAGTTTATTTGACAGTGTGAAACATGGGGAACTAAGTTATTTTCCCTTGTCCTATGTCTGATAGCTTCCTGTTACAAAATTTGAGGGGTACGTCACTGATGATTTAACTTGTGGAATTTCTTGATATAATGTCTAAAGTTCAATAAACTAATAAAGGATATTCATCTATTTCTACATGATGGATATGATATCAAATCAAAATTGAGCCTTTTGAAGATGCCTTAGTTTTTACTTTTTTAAGGGAATGACGTTTTAATACAGCGGTCTCTTCATTATCCTACTAGGAGAAGAAAGCAGTGTGGACGATACATATTATTAATATTTAAGTGAAAACAAATAACAGCAAAAGGCTTTTTTTGGGAAAAGTAGAAATCTGTTTAGTTTTAACCTCCTGAATTTCTTCTGTTTCTTCTTGTAGCCCTCTCATGGCGGAAAATGGACAGTGCCTATCTAAACCTGCATGCTTGGACCTTCCCATTTCTACACCTATTGATTTTCATCTACCACAGGAAAGGTAGGCTGTTTTATCCTTGTTTATTTGCTTGTTTTGTTGTTGGTTGTTTTTTTTGTTTAATAGTCTCTTTCAGCTCCTGGTGGTTTATAACATTTCTGTTCTTTTCAACAAAATATTAATTAATCTGAACTTTCAATTTCAATAAAAACTTGAATGTATGTTTATTTGCTTGTTTTGTTGTTGGTTGTTTTTTTTGTTTAATAGTCTCTTTCAGCTCCTGGTGGTTTATAACATTTCTGTTCTTTTCAACAAAATATTAATTAATCTGAACTTTCAATTTCAATAGAAACTTGAATGTATGAGTTATAACAGTGTGGTAATCTGCAGAAATAAGACTGTAATTAATGGAATTCTAATTAAGATACCAAAGCCTTCTCCAGTTTAAATAGCAGTGTGTGTGTGTGTGTGTGTGTGTGTAAATTTAGAGCAATAAGCACATAAATAATATTAGATATTATTATTATTAATTTTTGTAGATTTGAAATAATGACATAGCATATTCCACCTTCTCCTAGTCCTCGGCACCTAGGAGAATTAAAAAATAAAGGGAACTCATGTTCAAACCCTTTCCATAAAATCCACAAGTAGAATAAAAGTTTGCTGCTATACTTTTTGGTACAGATTTGACATTTTCAATACAATATCTGGGATTTCAGCTAATACACATGCAAGTAGACATCCTCTAGCCATGCTTGTCAGGGTGGCGACTTATGATCTGGCATGCACTGTTCAGTATATTTCTGCTATGAGTTTGGAAGAAAAGTTAAGGGGTGGCTGAAAAAAGAAAGGGCAGGTATGTCAAGATAATTTTCCAATTCCACTCCTCTTACTATTGTAGCTGGGAGAGCTGGAATCATTTAATGAACATTTATTTAAATTCATACTTTATTGGCTTTCTTGTATCTACAAAGTGCATATAACAAGTCTATGACACTGATTTGATTTGATGGGTCAGGAAGAATTTCTCCTGGTGTTGTGTCATTTTGTACCAGTAAGAACACACCATAATTGCTACTTCATGTGATTCTCTAATGCATCTGTTGAAGCGTATAAGCAATTATTGAGTTGTTAGCACAATCCTGGGTTTCTGAATAATATGAAAATGTAGCTTGGTAAAATAACCTAGAAATGTTTCTACTCATGTAACAGACATCTCACTGTAAAGAAACCAAGATGCAGACCAGCATGTTATTAATTTCTTTTGAAGATCAGTAAGAATTTACTTCACTTCCCCTTCTGTTGGCTCTTCTAATTCCTTCTTTATCTTCTTAGAGATGGAATTACACATTGCCATAGAGATAAAATAAGATTTTGGAAAATTCAGACTCAGACAAGCATATCTAATTTACCTTTCGACTTGGCTGTTGCTTCTCTGTCTACTGTGGTGTTCAATTTGGTTTCTACCTAGCACAAGGTGTTTTAACTATCAGTCATACAAAAGGCCAATTAGGTTATCAAGTCAATTTTTTCACCAGAGTAGGATGATCTCTGGTGTTTCTTTCTTCTGTTTTCCCCCAGGCTAGAATTTAACATGTTTCTTGTTATTTCTTGAGGGCAAAGAAGATAAAAATCAATAATAAAACTAGATGTGGTTTTAGGAGGACTAGTGTCTTAAATGGGGAGGGGCATTTCACTTAAAATGAAAAGTTCTCAGCAAATACTTTATTGGGTGATAAATGACTTCTGCTCTATTTTTCTTTAACTGGCAAAAAACAAATAAGCATTTTATCACACGCAAAAGACAGATCTAGAATTTTCTCATTGGCATATATTTCCCCAGGGAAATACATCTGCACAGAATCCTCCTGATCTGCTGACAAATCATTTTAGATTGCTTTTTTGTTTAATAATAGTATTTAGAATATTGGCTTTCCATATTTGGATAAAGAAGAGAAATAGTGGTAGAGGTATTGGAAAAGTGTGCATGTCTATGAGTATGTGTGGCATGTATATGGTGTCTATGTATGTAAGTTTGTCTTATGAAAACTATCAATTAGATTAAAATAACACATGGTGATGTATATTTCCTCCCCACAGACATTAACACTGGAGTGATACTTAGAATAGTCGAACTAAACTTTTTCACTTTACAGAAAAACTAAGTTATATTTGCCAAGGTTACCAAGGTTACCAAGATAGATTCAGGGCTAGACCAGACATCCTGATTTCTAGTTAAGTGTTTGCTCCTCTATACTAATCTTGCTCAAGATTACTTTTCATATTTATCAAGAAGAGTGAGATTTCTAATGCTATAGCCTGAAGCCTAGACCTGAAGGAGTGAGACCAGAACAGAGAAAAATTTTTTGTATCTTTAGCTCAGATGTGCTTTGAGAAGTCTCATCTTCTGCAGGGAATATTCTTCAAGCAAGATGTAGAAGAGATTGACATCCATTATTTAAAAGCTGATTCTTATGATGTCAGACATGTAGTCAGACATCAGGCATTTTAGCAAAGAAATGCAGAGAAGTTGGAAGCAGGATCACAGTTTAAAACAATATGAAATTAATATAACATTGTATCTTTCTGGGATCCTATTGATTAAAACAGTAATAAAATTCATTTTTGAACCAAATTAATTATAGTGGTATCGTATACAGATGAATGAAAATAATATATTGTAATTATATAACAAAATGTGTTTTGGACTCTGAGTCATCCAACCCTATTTGTTAAAGTTCATCATTACGCAGCACTGCTGAGTCTCTTCCCATATTCTGATTTCTGTAATAACTGATCAAGTAAGAGAAGATTAAAATGAAAAAAGAAATATGTATCTCTAATGGCAGAGTTGTCTCAGGATTTGTCAGAGTTATGATTCATACTAGGCTTCATAATTGTCCTTGATTATATATGCTATGTTCCAAGAATGATCTTCTAATAAGGTATTACTATCTGATTATTATTGTGAATAAACTTTTTGAATACAGAGGATAAACCATGAACACTTACTAATATCACGACTACTGCTTCTCCTAAAAGCACTATACCTACATTAGCAATAATTTCAACCAGAGAACTTTACACTTATTGAGAATATCCATTGTGCCTATCTTTGTTTTTCAAATGAAGACATAGAGGCTCAGAGAAAGTAAGTAACTTAGCTGAATTTGCATACTTAGTAAATGATAGATCTGACTGTAAACCCAGATAAAACTGACATCAGAATCCACAGCATTAAACCCCACACTCCAGTGTGTGTGTACACACGTGTATACCTGTGTGTATGAGTGGACATGGTGCATGTCAGTAGGGAGAGGGGAGATAACGTGAAGAAGAAGAAAATGAGTTGATCAGGTGACAACAGCAGCATGGCTATGATCAGAGTTTTACTTTTTTTTGTTGTTGTCACTGAATAGAAAGAGCTATAGATTGCATTTAGATGATCAGACCTGAAGACTGATTTATATTATTAATACTATAAGATTACTGTCACTTAAAATAAGAAAATCAATATCCTACTTGCTAAATGGCTTGATTTTTATTGTTTAAACTTTTCCTGCATTTGCTTGGGTTAAAAAACAGAGAAAAGGAAATAAATGTCTAAAATACCTTAATATAAAATGTTAAGCACATAACTACCATATGTAAAGTGTTATGTCTACATTTCTGTAATTTCTGGTCTACAGGGATTGGATTTTCACCATCTTTGCCAAAGCTATTTGATAAATTCAGAAATAAAATACTAAAGCAAACTCATTTTGAAAAAGTAAAATGGAAATATAGCAGATGTCATTTTGTAAATGGGGAATTAAAAAGCTTTCTGTTTGTCAGCATATGAAAAGTTTAAAATAATTTCATTTCATGAAGAGTCAGACTTTAAATGATCAAAAATTACTGATGGGTGAGAGTAACACAAATAAATTTATTAAAGTTCTGTCAGTATCATTTATACATTCAGTAGACTATATATTATTTATTCACTAAGATAATGCATTATGCAATTAGAGCTATTTTTCTGTTTTGTATCATTTAAATTCTGTATTAAACTGCATTTAAATAAAAATTCAAACAATTTAGTCTGCATCTATCACAACTGAGGATGGCAGGTGTCTGGGGTGTAATATAGGAGACTTGATTTATTTCAAGCTTCTTGTTTGATAAAAAAGATTCAGAATTAATTATCAATCCAGCCTGAAGAGAACTCTTTAAAATTATATCTTTTCCATCAAATTTATTCATTAAAAATATTCCTTTACCCTCACCCTTACCCCTGCCTCAACTAGTCAGTCCATTTCCTGCTACTGTCCTTGATGAGACTTTGAAGAAATATTTGAGTTTCCTAATTCTTAACTGTAAAATTTTTTAAACTGTAAAAATATGAGAATAAATCTGTAGCATACAGTTGGATTTGGTGGTGCATGGTGGTTTATTTGGCAGTCATTCCTCAATTTTAATTACAACAAAATTTCTTCTTCCTGTTCTGTGCAGTATGGTGGGGCTCTTATGTGCATTGTTCTGCCCTTGGAAATGCTCAACTCTTGATCCAACGAAGGTCAGTCAGAATCAGAAACTTGAGCATGCTACCACAAAAAAATGCAAGCACACTTAATTGCATTTCATTCTAGAAGAGGCTCTCAGACTACATGTCACCTGCCAGAAGACCTATGCCATTGCCATCTAGAATTTCATGTCCAATTTCAAGCCTAGATCTCCTATCTTACCACAAATTTCATATTTTTCAAAAATCCTTTTAAAATTCTTCTCTTGGTTTAGATAAGCTACAGCTAGTTTCTGTGATTTGCAACTAAAGAACGCCAATACCGCAAGATCCTGGCACGTGTCTGGATTGTTTTGACTTGAAAATGCTGTAACGTTGAGAAGCAATGTGTTATCTATCATTTGTCAAAGTATATCATTCAATTGTCAAAATTTGCTCCCCAAATCCATATCAAAATACCTGACTCTGGGGGAAACCCACCCTATTCAGACTAGATTTGGTATGTAGCTTTGTGCCATATGACTCCACATGAAGAATGTTCTACTTTTTGGCCAAAGTCTTCATTTTCTAGCATTTATCCAAAGAAAAACAAAAATAGAATACATCATAAGGATAAATTTAATGTTGCCTGACAAAACATTACCAAGATCTTGAAGTTCAATGAAGGTTAAAATACAAGTTCCTTAAAATAGGTAAATAGCTCACAAATTATGTTCCTATGAGACTGTAGCTTCTTCTTTTTTTTTGTTTTTTGCTAATATTGACTTCTTTAAATAGTTTGTGGTCTGAATTATTCAGATGCTATTTAACTGGGCCTATGATACAAGGTCAAATATTCTCAGTTAAAGACTATGCATTGTAGTGACATAATTTTATTTTTTAAATAGATGTAGCAACATATGTGCATTTAAAAGTTGAGAGTGCTTCTAGGAAAAATAAGTATAAAAACTTATGTGAACATTTTTCTCTGAACTTTACAGAATTAAAGACACAAGTTAAAATTTCTAGAATTCCCTTAGTTCTTTCCCTTCTATATGGTGATCTTAATACTTTGGCTCATTTTGTTATTTCTAATTCATGCTCTTCCACTAACTTCAAACAAAATTGTTTTAAACATAGATTGATTCAGGCTATGTCTCCAGAGAAATATAGCAAATACTAAGATAATCCATGTAACTATACTGTTTATGTGACCTTCCTAAACTGTACAGTGGTGGGTAATGAAGATCAACATGAGAGTGGCTGGCATGCCTATGTTTTAGCATCTTGTTCAGGTGAAGGTGTCTATAATTAGCTGCTTGATCACATGTATACAAATTGAGTCCTGTTTTGAAACAGGAAGGATTTTTTCAATACCACAGGAAGTACAACCCAGCATGCGAAACAAATCAAACCAAAAACAACAACAAAAGCATTTGCTAAATATGTTTTTGTGATGGTGATGATGTTTATCCTTTTGATTTTGGGCTGGTGGGTCTTACATTTTTGAGTGCTCTTCCTCTTATAGATGACATCTGAAAATGGTACCTGTTTAATCCATCATGGGATTGTGAAGGTTAATTTTAGAGGAAAATTGCTGCAAGGATTCAGAAATTGTTATTATTTTCTTGTTTCTGTCTGAGGTTTTATCTACAGTCCTGAGCTGTCATTTTATAATTCTAAAAAAATAAGAGAGCTATTACCAGAAGAGGTGGTTTACCACTAGGTATAAAACATAGTTTTTATTATTGTTGTTGGTTGTTTTGTTTTTGTTTTTAACTCAGCACTAAAACTGAGTTGATTTCCATCTGGCAGTTTTGCAGCAGTAGACGAACTATGTGATAATTAGAGGTTATAACTTATCATCTAGTGGCAATAATATGTGGACAGCAATTCAACACATAGCCAAGTCAATACCTCTTATTTCTACCGCAAATTAATTATTTATTTTTCTAATTAAAAGAAATTTTACCTACGTAATTGGTTCAAAAAGTGTACTACAATTGAGATACTTCCACAGTCAAGGGCAGGGACATAATACACCATTCATCATATTTGCTGGGCTCAGAAGCAGGATGGTGGGAAGGAAGTAAAACATCTGTGACATCTACAATTTTCCATCTTGTACTGCAGTAATTTATGTATATACTCTATCTCTCCCTCTTGATCATAAGTTTCCTGAAAGCAGAGGTTTGATAAATTATTTTTGATATCTTCCCCATCAAATGGCACCTATAGAGTGAAAACTCTGATATTTTTATTTAAAGAATAAACAAGTGATAGTCATAACTTCAGTAATGACAGAAATAAAATGATGGTTTAAATCTTATGAAAACTTACCATGTGTCACACAGTGTTCTAATAGCTTTAAATTTATTAATTCATTTAATCTTCTCAAAAACCATGTGAGGTACTCTTATTATCCCCACTGTACAGGCAGACAAACAGTTGCCAAGCTAACTCATTTAGTAAGTGATGGAAAGGGATTTAAATGCAGGCATTCTGGCTCTATAGACTAAAATCTTAACCATCATTTCTTTACTTTTTGGCACTTTAATAGAAATTATGATTATGATTGTATTTGATGACTACATTAGCTTCCTATTATTGCTGTTACAAATTATTACAAATTTCTTGGCTTAAAGCAACCCAAATTCATTATCTTACAGTTCTGGAAGACAGTAGCCCTAAAATCAAGGTGTTAACCAGACTACATTTTTTCTGAAGGCTCTAAGGATGAATCCACTTCCTTGCCTTGTTGAGCTTCTAGAGGCTGCTCAAATTCCTTGGCTTGTCGCCTCACAGTATGCAGTCAAATCCTTCCAACTTCTGCTTTTTTGTTTGTTTGTTTGAGATATAACTGACACCTACCATTGTGTAAGTTTAAGGTATATGTGTTGGTTTAATATACTTATGTATTGCAGTATAATTACCACAATAGCATTAGCAGTATTCCCACTCCTGGGTATATATCTGAAGGAATTAAAATCAGTATTTCAAAAAGAAATCTACACATCCATGTTCACTGCAGCATTATTCACAATAGCCAAGTTATGAAAACAACCTAAGTGCTTATCTACAGATGAAGTGATAAAAAAAGATGTGATACACACACACACACATACACACACACACACACACACACACACACATAGTGAAATATAATTCAGCCATGAGAAAGAAGGAAATCCTTCTATTTATAACAACATGATGGACCTTGAGGGAATTATGTTAAGTAAGATAATAAGACAGTGAAATACAAGTTATATGACTTACATGTGGAATCCAAAAAAAGAAAAAAACCAAACACCAAAACAAGCTTTGTTTATGTGTCGTCTCTTCCTCTAATCCTGACTTATCTACCTTCTTCTGCAAGGACTTTGTAATTGCATTGGTCCTACCTGGATAATCCAGCAATCTTTCCTCCTCAAGATTTTAAATTCATCAGCTCTGCAAAGTCTCTTTTGCAAGGTAAGATAACATATTAACAGGATCTGGCTATTAGACCATGGGCATCCTATTATGTTTTTCAGCCTACCACCATGATCAATGAGTATGTAAAAATTTTAGTAATAGCAGTCATGGTCTTACAATATCAACCAGAGCAGGGAAAGAACATGCTTCTGTTACCAGAATCAGAATTTTAGGACTTTATGAAAATGTTTGAATTCTGTAGAATTCAAATCTTGCTATCTTCCTCCTACTCACAAATCAAATAATTTTAACTTAATGTAAAAAGGAATCGGTAGTTTTTCCAGGGGTTTCATAACAGGATTGGGACAAAGCCTATTGCAAATAACTGTGAATAGCTATGGTTCACAAAAAACTATAAAGTCCAATGTTTGATCCCTGTAACTGTTTACATCTTATGTCACTTATTCTGGCCACTATTGTGACTGCTCAGAAGGCAGAACCTAGTAAATACCTGGATAAAAAACCTGAGTGTCAAATTCTGATGCTACTCAAGGACATTTTTAAGAACCCAAAGGAAGACTTAAGGCTATAATTTTTTTATATAATATTGATTAAAACACATATATGTGCATTAATTTTTACAAAATGTTTTTGTGTACATTGCTTCTTTTCAACTTCACAGTAAGTCTGTGAGTTAAGTTAGGTAACTAGTACTCATGTTGATCTTATAGCCAACAAAATTGTTCACCTTATAGACACTTATAAGGAGGTAGTTGATCTTAGACTACAACTCATTTTATGATTCCTATTCCTAGTCAATTCCTAATCAATGTTGAATGACTATTGCATAACTGCCTTAATTTTGTTTAAAAAAATATATGCATGCTTTAAAAAATCCATCACTGGACAAAGCAATCACTAAATTAAATTTAATATAGAGGAAAATCTTTCAGTTATCAATATCAAACACATATATGTATATTTAGATATATACAAACATTGTATGTACTTATTTAAAATAATGAGGCTCAGAGGGAAAACATATTTTTGAATGAAGTATTAACTTCTGACAAAGTTAAAAAGAAATTTAAATGCATCCCCTCCTCCTTTTTTTTCTCCCGTTTTCATCCTGTCTTGGATTTCCTTGGTTTGGTTTCTTCTCTGAGGTAGACTATCTTAGTATCCTAGTAGTTTAATCTTTGCCAAATATTAGCTCATGCTTTTTCCTTAATTTCTTTATAATAGCATTATTATTCAGACAATAAATCATCATGTGTCAAGCATTATAAGAAACCCTGCAGCCCCCATAGATAGAAAGATGAAGGAGTCCCTGCCCTTTAAGAATTTATTAGCCACTAGGTATGATATTACATGTAAACATAGCAGATTACAATAAAAGATAAAATGCAAGTATAATATGGGTAGGAATATGTAACTGTTTTATCATCTGTCTCTTGATGTCTTGCTCTGTTACTTATGGGGAGATAAAAGATTTTAACAAAGGGGTTGAAATTATTTTTATCACTATTATTGATATTGATTTACCCTTAACAGAAGGCTTAGTAGAAGATGTGTAAAGATGGCTTGATTTAATCTGAAGAAATCTTGCAAAATGAAGCTTAAGTTTTTTGGTAGATTTATAGTAGTCTTGTCTTATGGGGAGAAATTCTAGTACTCTTTAAATCACATGATAAAATTGCATGTTTGAAGAAGCACTGAATCCTGTCTATAAATTTTTAGGACATGATTCTATAAAACAGCATTTGATTCAGTAAGGTTAGTGCAGTGGAGAAAAAAACCTTGCTGTGCATAAGAAGCATCTAGAATGCTTATTAATTAACACAGAGATACCTGTTAGTTAACTTTGTTCAGAGGGGCTCAGAAATATGCCTTTATGATAAGTCCAGTAATTCTGACATGTGGTTCAAAGAACTCACTTTGAGGAAACCTGTTTTGAATATCCACAGAAAACAAACAATTAAAAAGTCTCAGCTGTTCTAGTATCATGACTGTGTATACATATATCTCTAAACAATCTCTAAAACATTCAGCAAATTGCCCATTCTGTTTATTCACTCAAATGCCTCTTAGGTCTAAGCCAAGAATGAGATCCTCAGGAGCAACCTAATATTATTTGGCCCAATTCTAAATCCCCTTACTGAGACAAAGTGATCTATCTGATGCTGGATTTCCAATTTCCAGGAACATAAGCTTGGCAGTCACATTGATATACCCAGTTCTACATAGAAATTCTAGTCAATACTAAAACAAGCACACTTTCCATCTGAAACTCACCTCAGTCTAATGTAATGCCTGTCTTCCAGTTGATTATTGATGGACCTGGCTTTTTTTTTTTTGGCAAAGCCATTTGGATTGAATTCTCTAGGCAGATGGCTTACAAATGAGTGACATGTCACCACCTTCATATTTTTCAACAAGTGACATAACACTACCTTCAGATTGCATATTTTGCCCATTTTTAATCATTCATTCTTTGTCAGTTAATGTTGTCTATTATCATTTATATATATTTAATACAGACTGGCCTTCTAATGGTAGGAAACCATATATTTTAACCTCAGAGAAGCAAAAAACAAATTATTTACAAAGGGGCTAAAAAATTCTCCATAATTATTTCCAAAAGGCAGACCAGAAAAAAACAGTCTTATGTAGCAGAAACAGGTGATGCCAAGAGAGATGGTTGAACAGCTATTATTTTCCAGTGTTGTGTCCATTTTACTTTTAAATTACCACACACTTTAGGGGAATTAAATTCCCTCTATTTTGTATTAGTTTTCACTGACAAAATAAACTTTTGTTAGGACAACATTCTATGTTAAAAATATTGTGCTCCTAATATTTTGTGAATGAGGCTAACATTTTGTGTTTTATTTTAAGAAGCAAGTAATACTAAGTGATTTATGAATAAGTAATCTTCTAAAAATTGACATGGAGAAAAATCAAGCATAGAAAGATAAAATTTGAAGAGAGATGCCACCATTTTTTTAAACTTCTTAGTGCAGGAAAATAATCCAATCCAATTATCCTGAGACTATTGAAATTAGAAAAAGAAGTCCTGTTTCCTAATATTGAGCAAGTTATGAAACCTTGATGCGTTTCCCTTTCTTTTCCACAAATAGCCCTCATAAGGTTTGCACTGCCCAGGTTATCCAGTTGTGGTGAGAATCACATAGAGTGAGCCACTATTGCCTGAAATTCTCTAATGAAAAGTGTCACCTTCTAGGATTATGGAAGATTTAACTGGCTAGACCCCTCCCCTGGAGGTTTTGATTTAGAGGGTCAGGGGTATGATTCCCATATTTAAATATTAACATGAGGTCCAAGTGAATTTTCCCATTAGGGCAGTTTAGACAATACTGAAAGTGTTATTTGAAGTCTTTTATGGGAGGAAATAAGCAGCAACCAGATAAAGGCAAGGCTAATACTTAGCCAGAACTCATTGGTCTGGCCTTAGTAGTTGCTATAGTGAAAGACCTCTGATCAGGTTTGGTTTTTTTTGTTTGTTTGTTTTTGTTTTTGTTTTTGTTTTTTGTGGTACGCAGACCTCTCACTGTTGTGGCCTCTCCCGTTGCGGAGCACAGGCTCCGGACGCACAGGCTCAGTGGCCATGGCTCACGGGCCCAGCCGCTCCACGGCATCTGGGATCTTCCTGGACCGGGGCACGAACCCGTGTCCCCTGCATCGGCAGGCGGACTCTCAACCACTGCGCCACCAGGGAAGCCCTGATCAGGTTTTAAATTAATGACTCCTGGCAGCAGCCAGTCTCTCTTCTGACAACAGGAGGACAACAGGTCCTTCTGTTCCCTGTTTCAAACAAAACTGCAACTGAAGAATTAGTGGTTGTAACAGCAGGTAGCCCGCAGGACTCTGCTCTAGGCTTTAGTTGCAGGTTTTATGGATTCACTAGTACCTGTGCCAGATTGGTTGCTAAATTTTTTTTTATGGTATCACTCCTGGATCAAGGCATATGTTTATTAATCCACAGAGAGATTGTCCAGTATCTTTGAAGTCAAGTTGGGTCTGGTTGCTGTAGAATGTAAAAAAAAGCTTGAAAACAAATGAGTCACACAAAGAAAGAGTGCTTGTGCCATTTCAGAGGTTTTTGTTTGCCTGGAAGCTAGGCTTTTTCTTCCAATTTCTGTGCATATTTCAGGGGAAAAATTAGTAGTTATTCTCATCCTGAATAAATTTAGTTAGGAATACAACACATAGGAAGGGATTGAAGAACAGTAAGCAAGAGAGTGTGGAATCTTCAAAGTAGATGATATGGATGGTGGCAGCTCAATGGTAAACCATCAGCAAAGGAGAGAGAGAGAGAGAGACAGAGACAGAGACAGAGCTATCTTCATAGAAATACAGAAATACACATAGGACCAAACAATGAAATATGTGAAGTTTGGAATTTATGGACTATGAGAAATGTGCTGTAAAGACAAATGTATTTTTGAGACATTGCAGCAAGAGCAACAGCGCCTTCAAATAATTATTGAATAAACGTAAATCTTTTGAAACTGTACTACAATATTAAATCATAAATATGCAAGTCGTGTGATCACTTACCCTAGGATTTCAGAAACTTAAAGGTTTCAGGATGTGTATCTAAACTTATGTAGGGCGTGGGAAAAAACTGGGGGTGCAGTGAACAAGCAGTAGAGAAGTTATCCTAGGAAATTTTCAGTGAAAAGGCAGAGTGATCTTGAATTGCAGAACGATGAGAGAAGGTGTGGGAATGGAGGAGGTGTGGTTGAAAGGAAGTATTGGTGTCAGAATCTGTTGTCCTTAGACTATAATAGGACAGCTTAGGGCAGGGAGACAGGCTGCAGCATCTGAGAATACACAGAACCTACATGGAAAATAATAGATGTAAGAGCTGTTGTCTGCAGGAGATTTTTAAGTCTTTTATAGGTTTCCTACTCCATGGTCTGTGGATACACTGACTGGTTAAAGTGCCAAGGACAAATGAAAATGAGACATTAATGATCTCTTACTAACACCCTGGTGAGGAGAACACAATTGTTAAAGTTCACTTCATAATTGAATGTGACAACAATTAGTTCAGAAGTTTAACTTAACTGCTTGGTAAATAACATGATTAAGTTGTTTCCAAATGATTCCCCTCTGCTTGAATTTGTAAATAAAGCAAAGTAGGTAATATATGAAGTAAAGATGCCTCCTTCTGAGAGAACACACAGTTATCTAACTACTGGGCGAATGCCCAGGATAGGGCAGCTTGACTTAAACCAACTCTACCTTTATTCCTGTAAATAAACCTAAAGATAAATGACTGGCAAAATATAAAGATGTTAGCAGTAAAATTTTGTGACCTCCCTGAGGTTAAATTATGTGATTAATGTTCAAATATATTTCTTCTATTCTTTGTGGTTCAGTAGCTAAATGCATTGAGTCAGATAGATCTCGGTTCCAAGTTGTAGTGAAACTACAGATGAAATGTATGTTTACACACAAACCTATCTGAAAGACTCAAAGTAACACACATCCTTATGCTTAAATTCAACAACAATATAAATAGGATTTCTTGCTCTTGAGTTCACATGATGACCACTAATCTAATTTTTGTTTGTTTCATAGATCATCAAATAACTTTAGATGTGATATATGCTCACTGAAACCTTTATCTTCTTCCACATCTCCTCACTCACATAAAATTGATTCAGCTCCTAATTTTCTATAAATATTGACATGGCTCTGCAAAATCTCTTTCCTATTCAAAGTAAAATGTCTCCAAATCTACCCATTTCTGGCAATACTAGTTGACTATCTGCTTGACCATACCCTGATTCATTTCCTCACATATTTCACTTCTCCTTTATTAATAAATGTTTTCACTAGAGATTTTGTCTTTCTGCTACAAATATTCTAAAGTTTTTCACATGTTGAAGTCTTACTTTCCATCTAATTATAGGGAGACAATCCTCCATGCATCTCTCACTTTTCTGCATGTCTTGCAAGCCAGGCATTGATTGACTTTATTTTGGACTATCTTTTCAAGGATGTCTGTACAGCAAATAGCTGTGGTAAAGAGATAGTGTCTCCCTCTAGAACAAAGAGAAATGTCTTTACTGTGCAGTATAATAATAATGTCTCCTTTCATGACAAAGGTCAAACAAGCTTATGACCCATTATAAATGGGTTCCCTAAGCTCAGGGTTCTTGCTGTATAATTAAACCCATTGTATGTGCAAACATTTCTCAGCTGGCTGTGAGAAGTGGGGCTTTGGAACTCGTGCAAAAGATGGTACTCTGCTAATACAGCTATTGCTGTGAGTAATAAAGTATTTTTTCTCTGACCCAAGAGTCTGTGTCTTATTCCAGCATATATGAAACTGTGACAGGATAACGTTTTAGCTTTCAAATTTTCAACCCTTCACAGTTCTTTACGGGAACATGCCTTCAATGTACCATTTCATATTATTCTCTTTTTTCACCATCCCAATCATCAAAGAGTAACCTATGTACCCTGCTTCCATTTCCTCATGTACCAGTCACTCTTTTATTTTTTATTTTTTTATTTTTTTTTTGCTGTATGCAGGCCTCTCACTGTTGTGGCCTCTCCCGTTGCAGAGCACAGGCTCCGGACGGGCAGGCTCAGCGGCCATGGCTCACGGGCCCAGCCGCTCCACGGCATGTGGGATCTTCCCGGACCGGGGCACGAACCCGTGTCCCCTGCATCGGCAGGTGGACTCTCAACCACTGCGCCATCCGGGAAGCCCCCAGTCACTCTTTAACACAATAAAGTCTGACTTCTTCTCCCATACCATTACTGAAATTTCTTTCTTCAGTGATACAAAATTCTCTTGTAGTATTGAATCCAGGGTTCTTTGAACAACTCCTAATTTTCTTTGATCTTGCTAAGGCATTTGTTATGTTGATCACCTTTTTCCACTTGAAACTCTTCATTGTGATTCCCCTTTTAGTCTTAAATGTGTTCCTTCTCGGTCACTCTCAATCACCTCTCTGTTACTAACATCCCGTTAGAGAGATCATACTTTACCTGTTGTAGGACCAGACACTAAAGCTCTGTTTTTGATCAGTTCTTTTCTGATAATTCATTAGTAGCTTAAACATCTTCAGCTCAGAACTGTCTCAAGTCTACCTCTCTCAAAGCTTCACTTTCACATCTCAACAGCTGCTAATGACTTCTACTTAAATATCCCTGTCTCCAACCCCTCAAACTCAGTAAATACAAAGTCAAATGTTTTTCAGCTTGAGCCAAACTTATGCACTTATGGAGAGGATGCTATTAGTTTCCCTAATTTTAATATTGAGAAACATCTTTTCTTTCTCTTCATATCTGAACTTATTGTCTTGCTGATCATTCATTATTAATTCTCCATGTGCCTCCTTGTTTATATTCATTATTTCATTATCCTAAATCATTATCCTTTATTTCATTAATATTCTTGGTATATTACATATATTTTGTAACTGGGGATCAATTTTCTTTAATTTGATGTATTATTAAACCAGTGGTGATTTATTTTCCCAAAATACAACTGCAGATTTTTCAAGTTCCAGCTCAAAAAATATTCTTACCTTTAGATGAAAACCATCTAAAGTTGGAAATCTCCAAAATTATTTACCAAGTTCCTTCTCCATTTTTCTCTTCTACCTCTGCTTTAAATATATATATTCATCATTCATTCAACAAAAATTTATTATAATCTACTTCTCAGGCACATTACTAGAACTCAGGAAGCAAAGATGAATATAACATATTGCCTGTCCTCGAGTACTAAGGAAAAATAAATACTGAACAAGAAATATTACAGTGAAGTGTTATAAAAACATAGTGGCTTTTTTCATACTTTTGCTTATGTTGTTTTCTGGTACCGAATGTCATCATTATTTTCTCCCCACTTATATATATATATTTTTAAAGTTCAATGCTTAGCTCCAATTTTATTTCTGTATGAGTTTTTCCTCCATGACTAGAACTCTATTAATCTCTGTAATAATTAATATCAACTCCACTCAATTTAAACTCAGCATGAGTTATTTCACTTATTATTAGTCTTTTTTCTGTGACTTTGGTTCTAATATGTTTGTAAGATTATAAGTAACTCTAGGTGAATATATTAGTTAACACTAGTGTTCAACTCTTAGTAACAAAGGGTTTATTTTTCTCCTTAAATGAGAAAATGGGAATTAAGGATGTCCTACATTAATCACCTCAAGGATATAAAGGCTGAGATTGCTGTGATTAGCCCTTCAGCTATGATCTCAAGATAGCTACTCCAACCATAACAAAGATCTTTTCCTTTTGCTAACTAATGGAAGAAACAACATGGTAGAAGGGTAATGCCAAAATTTGGAAAAGAAAAAGGTGCAGAGCAGAAGAATCCAAAAGGTATACCTTTTTAAAGGTCCAGAGATATACTTTGGGCCCATGAGTTTTATTTATATCAGGTAGCTCTCCTTAGCTATAAGGGATTCTTAAAAAATATGACCTGTAACTTGGACATGTTGCTACTCATTACAAAACTGCAGTACTGTTAACAAATAAAAGAAGATAATAGACATTTAGTAGGTCACTACTAGGATCTGCCACAGTAAAAGAGTATTTCTATCACTAGCTACTAATATTTGTTCATTGACATTCAATGTAAGTCACTAGAAGTGTGTCCTGTATTTCTACCCTTTGCTGATAGATCTGTTTCAATAGACATGCCTGTCATTTGCAGAAATGACAGATCTATATGGAAAACTGATGTTCAAAAATTGAGAGAAAGAAGGCTCTATTTATAGGCAGATTTGTTACACTCTAACTTCCTTTACAGAGAGGGGAAGTGATGTTATGTTCACACACAGAGACTTACAAAAACAGAAAGCTGGAAACTTCAGTTTTACAACTTTAGTCATGAATAAAGCATGTACAGAACACAGTTTTTCATGTCTCTGCAAAATTTTATTAATGGTTGCAGCAGTTATGGATATAGGCTTGTCAGAAACACACAAGTGATCTCAGAGGTACACTTGTGACGTTCTTTGATCCAGGGTTCATTCTCCTTCAAAAACGCATACACGTTTTTTTCTTTACCGTTTTCTCCAATTGATTTGGAAAATGTGAGCTCACGGTTGCAAGCAAACAGGATTAGCAACAACATGGTATGCCAGAGACATAAAAGTCCTCAAGATAAATGAAAGACATTAAAAGACAATGATATATGAAAACACATAGGAAATTAAAGAGAGAAGACTAAAAAATTCTATACGTGAAATAAGTAATATCAGAAATGAGCAATTTATTCAATTGCTTAACAGAAGATTGTACACAGCAGAAGAAAGGGTGAGTAAACTTGGTGTAAGTCAATAGAAATTTCAAACCATATCAGAGAAAAGAAATAATTAAATGTACAAAGTGAACACAGATTCTTAGACATGTGGCACAATACGATGTTCTGACAGAGTGTAATTGAAATCCTAGAAAAGGAGGAGGGAATGGGACAGAGGCAAGACACTGGTAGAGAATTTTCAAAGCTGATGAAAGAGATCAACCTGCAGATTGAGGACATTTAGAAGACTCCAATTAAAATAAGTGCAAAGACAAAAAATAAACTCAAAATGTATTAAAGACCTAAATATAAGGCCAGAAACTATAAAACTCTTAGAGGAAAACATAGGCAGAACATTCTATGACATAAATCACAGCAAGATCCTTTTTGACCCACCTCCTAGAGTCATGCAAATAAAAACAAAAATGAACAAGCAGGACCTAATGAAACATAAAAGCCTTTGCACAGCAAAGGAAACCATAAACAAGATGAAATGACAACACTCAGAATGGGAGAAAATATTTGCAAATGAAGCAACTGACAAAGGGTTAATCTCAAAAATATACAAGCAGCTCATGCAGTTTAATATCAAAAAAACAAACAACCTGATCCAAAAATGGGCAGAAGACCTAAATAGACATTTCTCCAAAGAAGATATACAGATTGCCAACAAACACATGAAAGAATGCTCAACATCACTAATCATTAGAGAAATGCAAATCAAAACTACAATGAGGTATCACCTCACACTAGTCAGAATGGCCATCATTAAAAATCTAGAAACAATAAGTGCTGGAGAGAGTGTGGAGAAAAGGGAACACTCGTGCACTGTTGGTGGGAATGTAAATTGATACAGCACTACGGAGAACAGTATGGAGGTTCCTTAAAAAGCTAAAAATAAAACTACCACATGACCCAGCAATCCCTCTACTGGGCATATACCCTGAGAAAACCATAATTCAAAAAAAGTCATGTACCACAATGTTCATTGCAGCACTTTTTACAACTGCCAGGACATGGAAGCAACCTAAGTGTCCATCGATAGGTGAATGATTAAAGAAGATGTGGCACATATATATAATGGAATATTACTTAGCCATAAAAAGAGACAAAATTGAGTTATTTGTAGTGAGGTGGATGTACCTAGAGTCTGTCATACAGAGTGGAGTAAGTCAGAAAGAGAAAAACAAATACCATATGCTAACACATATATATGGAATCTAAAAAAAATTAAAATGGTTCTGAAAAACCTACGGGCAGGACAGGAGTAAAGACACAGATGTAGAGAATGGATTTGAGGACCCAGGGAGGGGGAAGTGTAAGCTGGGTGAAGTGAGAGAGTGGCATTGACATATATACCCTACCAAATGTGAAATAGATAGTGGTAAGCAGCCACATAGCACAGGGAGATCAGGTCGGTGCTTTGTGACCACCTAGAGGGGTGGGAAAAGGAGGGTGGGAGAGAGGCGCAAGAGGGAGGGGATATGGAGATATATGTATACGTATAGGTGATTCACTTTGTTATACAGCAGAAACTAACACACCATTGTAAAGCAATTATACTCCAATAAAAATGTTAAAAAAATGAGTACCAGAATCTCAAAACTTTATGTTGAATGAAAAATCAGACATAAGTGAGTATATTTGTATTTTTCCACGTATCTAAAATCCAGAGACAGTCATGCTTAATCTAAGCTGGTAGATATCAGGCAGTACAGATGGTAGTTGCTTGGGAGGTGGGGTTGTGGGCATGTGAGTTTGTGATCAGAACAGACAAGATGTAACCTTCTGGGGGAATGGAAATAATCTATATCTTTATTTGCATGGTGATTATATGAGTATAAAATTGTCAAAAATCCTCAAATTTTCACAATATCTGTAATTTCATTATACATAAATTTTAATCCCCAAAATCTCAATTTAAAAAAACAAGACTCCTTTATTTGCTGTTAAAGGCTATATTAATTTCCTCTTGCTGTTGTAACAAATTGACACAAATTTAGTGGCTTAGAGCAATGTAAATTTATTCTCTTATTTTTCTGGAGAACAGATGTTTAAATGGGTCCACAGTATTGTGTTCCTTCTGGAG